>NC_056741.1:1330398385-1330480720 GCF_019279795.1 Protopterus annectens
GATAAAAAAGCAACAAAGACAAAACAAATATAAAAACTAAGCAGGAAATTCAAGACATTTAAAAAGTATGATTCAATTAAGGAAAAAAAAAAAAAAAAAAGAGGGAAATTAAGAATGAAAATTCAATAATGAAATCATGAGGGAAACACTATTCAGTTACATTCTCAGTTAAGTCCTTTAGTAACCATAGTATTGCAATTTAAAATAAAGAAAAATAAAGCACAGGAATCTGTCTAGTTCCAACCTCACCATCATAAGTGCAGAGACGAAAATAAAAAATAGAGAAACTAGTGGTCTTACAACTTCGTTTATGAACTCTGACGTCTGGCTAATATCCCACCAACAATTAAATGTGATTCTGCCCCCCCCCACTTAAAACCAGAGTCAGTAATTAAGGCACCTCAATTCTCACCACTGACTCCAGTATAGGAGCATCAAAGTAAACACCAGAGCACACAAGAGAGTAAAATTCCACAAGTTCCCTTAAGAGCACAACAGGAACATGCTCTATTCCTTGGGACTGAAATATATACCTCTGTCTATCCTAAATGTATTCCCTTATTATACACTTCAGAGCAATGTGTTCCAGTTTAAGACCTCTGACTCACTCACCCAAAATAAATTTAAATCTCACACACTCAACACTCGTGGGAAGCCTGACAGACTTCCAGCTGTGTCCCCTCGCCAATACAAATGGCAAACAGTGCCACCAGAGTCAAATGGGTCATATAGGGCAACCCATTCAAAGGGTGATCGATTATTAAAAATTAAATATCAAACTAAATGATAGTTATTACCAGAAGCAGCCAGGCATTCAAGGTGATCTGGGGAGTATGAAACAATTATAAACACTCTCTAATCTCTAAAGAACACATATTGTCAAGCAATGAAAAACATTTTAACAAGAAGCAAAATGATTACAAGAATGTAAATCAATAATTTTTCAATAAACACCAGAATTCAATCAGAAATATAAAATTTAAACTAAAGGATAGAAGTCCATCATCTTAGAAAAACTATCTAAATAATTAAACTTTCCTAAGCTAACTAGAAAATACTGTCCTTGATCTAATCTAAAACATAACAGCAAGGCAAAGGCAGGCTTACAGTTTTTGGCGAGTCCTTTTCTTAGGTATCCACTGCACAGCTCTGTAACTGACTACAACTCTTAACTAAATGCTCATAACTAACTTCAGCAGTTTATTTTATTTAGTCCAGGTTAACAGTCTCAGCTGTCTTATTTAAAAAAAACAGCAGCTATTTGAAAAAGTTCTTTTTCCTGTCACTCATCTGTTCAAGTAATACATGGCAACCAGGAATATTCTAATGACCTCACCTACTGATCAGTTGATTCTCCACAGACAGTTTGTGCTTTAGAATCTCCCGCGCAAACATGTGCAAATAGAAATGTATAAAAACATTGACAGATTCCTTAAACATTTTGTAGAAACAGGGGAGATACTCAACATTTTAAAAACTTATTTACATTTTCAGAATTAGACATGCTGGCATACAAGTTAATCTGAGAATATACACAAATCTCCTGCCAGTCATGCTAACATAGATGACAAGTGTTTTCATTTTCTTCACATTTCTCCCCCATGATTCAAGTATGATTTTCAAATGTCCCTTGAAAACAGACACAAGAAAAATTAATTAGTCTACCCGGAAATAGTAACCCATGCTTCTTCTGAACAATCCATCTGCATTGGCATTATTAACCCCACTGTTGTATGGGGGTCTATATTACATCATCGAATGCTTAAAAAAGCGAACGATGATTAATCGACCCCATGTAAGCAAAAGCTTACAATGTCGAAACCTCAGAAAAAATACTTTTTCCAAGGGAAAAAAATTGATGGTTCAAAATAAAACAACTCCAGGATCGTACTACAGTGCTGAAAACGGCAAAGTAATGGAAGCAGCCAGGAGAATTCTTTCCCAGGGAAAGAATTCGCTTAAGAGCCGCTTCGTTATTTTGCCTTTTCGTTCTTTTATATTCAATCAAGATGCATGACAGAATGCATCTTCAATCACGTAATGGGAACCCTTGTATTGTCATATCATATGCTTGCAATCCTACACTCCCACCTCAGTAACTTGGCATTTTGCTTACTGACACTATTAAGCCATGGTAAAGGGGGTTATGATCTGTGAGTACAGTGAATTCTCCCATAAAGATAGGGCTGCAGCATTTGCAATGCCCACACTATGGTCAAACACTCTCTCTCCATGGCTACATAACACTCTTCTCTAGGTTGGAGTCTGCAGCTCAGATAAACCACTGGGTGCTCTTCTCCATTTGCAGAATATAGGCTAAGTACAGCCCCCACCCCATAATTTGAAGCATCTACCTTTACAATTAATTCTTTATTGTAATCTGGGCTGGCGAACATAGGGGGCTCTCCCAAAATCTAATGCCAGTTCACAATCTGTGGTCCACACTACTTTGTCCAATTGATTCTTCCTAGTTAGGTCAGTAAGGGGGTGCAGCTATGGTAGTGGAATTGGGCACAAACTTACTATAGTACTTCGCTGTCCCAAGAAATTCTCTCACTTGTTTTTTAGTAATAGGAACTGGCCACTCTTGAATAGTTTCTACATCGACAGGTTCTGACCTAATTTTACCACTTCCCACTCTGTGTCCTGTGTAAGTGACCTCTGCCATACCCACTTGACGCTTACCGGGTTTAATAGTTGGTCCTGCTCTACTTAATCTATCTAAACCCTCCCTAACATGCTGATCTGCAAATGCCCATGGCATAGTCTTCAATATAGAGTTTAACGTCTCCACAAAACCATTACACTGGGGATAGTAGGGGCTGGTCTTCAGATGTTTCACCCCACAATGCTTCCACAGACAAGTCAGCAGGTCAGACAAAGCTGACACCTCAGTCAGTACTTCCCATGGAAAACCTACTAAGCTAAAGATTGCTAGCAAAGCATTTGCCACTTTCTCTGCCTCGATAGACAGAGCCACCACCTCAGTATATCTGATAGCATGGGAGTATCACAATATCCAAGGCCACTCTCCGAAATGGCTCTTCAATAACCAGCAATGGCATTAATGGAGCCTTAGGCTTGTCCCCTGCTTTACCATCTTTTTGGCACTGTTCATAAGTCCTACAATATCCTACCACATCCCTTGCAATCCCAGGCCCTCGCAATCCCAGGTCAACAGAAATTTTGCATAATATGTCTCTTAGTATGTCTTATGCCCATATGACCTGAGAAAGGAATGTCGTGCTATGGTTAAAAGTGGCAGAAGGTAAACTCTAGCAACTACCAATTGCCATATAACTTCAACTACTAGCTCACCACCAGGAGTCCACTCTCTATACAACAAAACCTTTATTCCAGTATAGAGACTCCCCTCTTCCTTGAGCCTCAGGTGCCTCCTTAGCCATCTCCCTCAAGCTTTGTAATGTAGGATCCATAAGTTCAGCCTGTCTCAACTCTACCTCCGTGACCATCCCCAGCTCCACTTCCGCAGGAAGCCTAGTCACTTCTGACAGCTGCACCTTGCTGTCACTCTGGGTACCACCACTCACCTCCATCCTCGCAGTCACAGTGCCCAAGGGAACATCAGTATCCACCAGCAGCTGTGGCTCACATTCAGATTTACTGCTACTAGATAGCTCCTCCTCTGAAACAGCCACCATGCCAGTCCCAGCTTCAGGTGCAAGATATTTCTGTGTCTCTCCCAGACTACTATACCTACATGCCTTTCTCCAAGCCAGACTGCATGTCACTGCATGTACATAAGGTACTGCATCATCAAAGTCATTCCTTTCAGGACATCTGCAGGAATATCCTCAAACACACCAACTTGCTTGCTTCCTCTTCCACCCTCCCATTCAAGATGAACCCTAGTCAAAGGTATTTGGAATAGGGTCCTTCCCAATGCTCTGACTGGAGTGGACTGCCCAAGCAAGTACTGCTCTTCTCCAATCACTGCAGGCCTCACAATGGTTATATCAGAAGCTGTGTCCCTCTTAGCAGTTACCTAGACTCTCATGTCATCAGGCAAAGTACTGAGGGTTTTTCCCCTCACCAAAAGGTCTGCTAGTCCCTCAAAAGGTGGTGACCAGACACCCACTCACCCATCTGTCAAAGTAAGTACTTAAGTCAGCAATATAATCACGTAAAGTTATCTGCCTTGTATCTATGTTCACGAAAATATGTCTCAGGTGCAAGTTTAAAACAGTCAAGCAAGCAACATTTCACTCTGTCATAATTCAAACAATCTAAAATCATTTAACTTTGCAACAGCCTGAACAGCCATGGAGTAAGGGAGTCAGGAGCTGAACCCAGAGCTCACTGTCAACATCATATTGTCCACATATGAATAAAACTATCAAAGTCATCCCCATCTCTGTACTGAGGAAAACGTTTACTGACCTTTACAGCTTCTGGGGTCCGGTTATTCCCTTTCCCCATAGCCTCCATGAACCTCTTGAATGGTAAGAAGCTCCACTTCATGCCAACACTGTCGCTCATTGTCCTCAGCTTCTATACACCTCAGTCTCTCTTCGGTCTCCAGCCATTTTGTCCCCAGTTCATATTTGCACTGCTTCTCCCTTTCCTCAGCCTCTCGTCATTGGGTCTCCAGGTGCAGTTTCTCCTCAGTCTCTAGACGCTGCATTAATTTCTCAGCCTTCAAATGTCACATTCGCTCCTCAGCCTCCAGTTCATATTGGAGTCGTTTATCCTCTGCCTCCAGTTCAATCTCCTCAATTCCAAATGGATTCTCAGGTCCTCTGAAGAAAATGTGGACTATCTTGTCTCTGCAGGCTGCACATCACTAATACTAAAATGGATATCCTCCGAATGGCTGATCTGATCTGTGGCTGCAACCAAGGCTGAAATGATTGTTTCCTTGGTCAGGCTGGCATGCAACAATCCTTGGTCAGGCTGGCATGCAACAATCCTCTGGCTTCACAGTCCTTAGCCAACTGGGTCTTTGTCAGCTTGCTAAAATCTTCTGCTGACATCCTTGCCTGCTATCCCTGGCTAACTAAAAATAAATAATTAAAACTGTGGTGGATTGAAATCAGGCTGGCATGCAACAATCCTTTGTCAGGCTGGCATGCAACAATCCTCTGGCTTCACAGTCCTTAGCCAACTGGGTCTTTGTCAGCTTGCTAAAATCTTCTGCCGACATCCTTGCCTGCTATCCCTGGCTAACTAAAAATAAATAATTAAAACTGTGGTGGATTGAAATTCTGAATGTTTACCTTGTGACTGACATGAGTGTGCACACCTTAATAACAACTACCCACAGGCTACTGAAATCCAATTAAAAATCCCACTGGACTGCCAACAATTAAGTGTGACGTCCCCCACTTAAAACCCGAGTTAGTAATTAAGCAGCCTCAATCCTCATCACTGGCTCCAGTGTAGGAGCATCACAGAAAACACCAGAGCACAGAGCACACAAGAGCAAAATTCCAATTTCTCTTAAGAGCACAACAGGAGCATGCTCTTTTTACTGGGACTGGACTATATACCTCTGTCCATCCCAAATGTATTCCCTTATTATACACTTCAGAGTAATGTGTTCCAGTTTAAGACCTCTGACTCCCTCACACTCGAAATAAATTTAAATCTTGCACACCAACACTTATGTGAAGCCCGACACAGATTTCCAGCTGTGCCCCCTCTCCAATATAAATGATAAACACTGCCAGAGTCAGACAGGTCTACACACCCTTCAAAGGGTGATCAATTATTAAAAATTAAATATCAAAATAAGTGATAGCTATGACCAGAAGCAGCCAAGCATTCGAAATGACCTGGGGTTACTAGGCTAATGGCCCCAGAGCCCATATAAGCATAGCCAATTTCAACCCATGCTCCCACAGGTGTCTGGTTCAATGAAAGACTAAAATCAGCACCTATTGCCCCTGTCCAAAAGGTACACATGTGAAACCGCCAGGGTGAATTTCTGGTTACCCATCCAATCGTCCAAATTACACTTAAATAGGGCCAATGAGGGGCTTTAACATAAACAGGAAGCTTCTTCCACAACTGGGGCAACCTCCGTCAGACTAATCTGTTTCTCCAGCAAGTTCTGTTGATGTTGTATACCAGGTTAAAGTCCTTTGAGCGAGTGACCCGTGTGCCATTTCATTTGCGAATGTGCAGCATTTCCATCAAAGCTGGGTCAGAGATTGCTCTATATGCAAAGCACAGGTAACCTCTGAGCAGTCTGTATGACACAGAGTAAAGTGAATAATTTCAGTCTGTCCGCATAAGACAGATCTTGAAGACCCTGAATTTTCTTCGTAAGGAACCTTTGTGGTCTCTCCAACTGCTACAGGTGTTTGGAAAGGAACATACCAAAGGGAAAGGGATACCTGACAATCCCAGTCCACGTGAGGCAGAGCCCCTCACTGTCTCTCTTCAAGAGGAATCTTGACGAGTGGATGGGAGATCATAGGTTTACCCTGGGGATTACACAGTAAACTAACCTAAAAAAGGGCACAGTAAACATTTCAATGGGTGGCAATAGCCAAACACCCTCTGGCTACGCTTATAAATGCCCTAGGGCAGATAGCCTAGTATGAACCTATGAACACTGTACTCTATTATTGGCCTAATGACAGAAGAGTACAAGGGGGTTATAAACTCTCTTCCTGGAGGCAAAGCCCTTACTTAGATAAATATAAAATACCCTTCTTACCACTGTGGAGACATGGTGATTGAAGTTAAGGTTGCTGTCAACCTGTGTGCTCAGATCTCTCACCACTGACTGTGTGCTTAGGGTATTGCTATTAATGTGGTAGTTTGCAGGAACATCACCTTTGCTGAAGGGGATATAATGCACTTTTAAGCATTAAGTTTAAGACCATGACTTTTTGGCACTAGTCATTAGACTGCATAAGACCTTCTTGCAGGATGTCGACATCCCTAGGGGTTTCAAAGATGCTCACAGTTTACAGTCATCATCAAACTTTGTCAGCAAACTTAGTCAGCCACAGTCCTTTAATTTTAGCCTGCACATTGGAGAAGTAGATTCTGAACAGTAGAGGCCCCAGAATAGATCCCCGTGGAACACCACTGGTTACGGGTCTGCTGAAGGAGGTGGAGTCCCCTGTTTTGACCATATGGGTTGTATCAGTAAGCCAGTTTGCAACCTACCTGACAATATATTAGCCGATACCCAGCTGGGTGAGTTTATCAATGATGCATGAGTGGAGGGGTGTGTCAAAGGCCTTGGCTAAATTTAGGTAGGTCCTGTGCACCAATTTGCCCTTGTCTAGGGCTTTGGTGACTGTCTTGAAGAAATCCACCAAGTTTAACAGGCATGATCTCCCATTGGCAAAGCCAAACTAGATGTAGTCAAGCATTTGGAGAATTCCTACATCACTGTTAAGGTCCATGATGATGCATTCCATGGCCTTGCAGATAATGTTGGTCAGGCGAATGGGTCTACAGTTCCCAGGGTCCATGGATGCACCCCTTTGTGCAAAGGGATGAAAATAGCAGTTTTCCATTCCACTAGGATGAAGCCAGTGCTTAGGCTGCGATTGAAAAGTCTGCTCAGTGGTGATGCTAATTCCAGTTTTAACCCATGTAGAAAACAGCCCAGGATGTTGTCTGATCCCATAGAGGCTGTGTTTTTGGCTTTGAGAGGGCATTTAAGACCTGCTCCTCAGAGATACAAGGCAGGGGACAGGTGTTTGGGATGCTTTAGTGTATATGTGGCAGGGACAGGGGAGTGAAGTTTTCACTGAACCTGTCAGCCAGCAGATTTGCTATATCCACAGGTTCTATATATGTAGTACCATTAACTATGCTTTCAGCACAAATCTGGGCCTTACGTTCGAGGTTATAGCTGTAACTAAAGAATGTCTTGTGGTTATCCATAGTTTGGGAAACTAATGTAGATTTGCAGTTAGCTTTGGAGGACTTCACTAAGAGTCTTATTTGCTTGTTTAAGTTGAAGAGGGAGTGTTTCCAGTTGAGACCATTCCTTCCTACTCTTAGACAGCAATTTCTTTCTCCTACTGTATAGCCTATTAATAGCAGTTGTCCACCAGGCAGGTTTGTTTTTCTTTGAAGATCTTGTGTTTTGGTTCTATCAGGTATGGCAGAGTCAATACAATTGTACAGGTACATTGGTGGGGTCTGTATTAAAAGCATGAAAGCTTACAACCACGAATACCACTACAGCAAAACAAACATTGAACTACAAGAAGAGCGAAAGACTTATTTGGCGAAATTTAGAATGCCGAATGCATTTCTTCAAAGCAACAGCGCCATACAGGTAAGGAAGGCCTAACTAAACAAAGTTAAATAAACACACTTTTGCAGGGGGGCAAGCCCCCCACACCCCCCCTACTTTACTATACCAACTCTGAGATCGCACTATAGTGGGGAAAAGGATGTATTTCCTCATCCCCATGATAACCCTGCTGGCCAAGGAAATACGTTCGGCGTTCTGATTTTTGCCGATTACATATTTCGTTCTTCTTGTAGTTTGACGTTTATGAGTCGCTGTAGTGGCATTTGCAGTTGTAAGCTCTCGTGCTTTTAATATAGACCCCACTGGTGTATAACTCAGCATAGGTGTCCATTCCATCAGTGGGGGGAGGGGCTATGAAGCTATTTATGCCATCACATAAAAGGCTGTAATTGGCCTTGGAGACATTTTTTAGTCTAGTTGGTGCTGGGGGAAGGGGGGTGGTCTTGTGTTATAGTTATTTCTAGCAAGACTAATTTGTGGTCAGATCTCACCAGGGGTGGTGACACACTGGGGGGGTGATGCAGCGGTCTCCCATGTTGGTGAGCATCAGGTCCAGGATGTTGGAGCCCTTTGTGGGTGCATCAACCAGGTAGTCCAGGGCATTGGGGTTAATAAAGTCCAGGAACCTTTGGGCAAGTGAGTTCGAACACAATTTACTCGATCTATGAATGGGTAACTAAACTTTCCTAATTTAACTAGAGAATACTGTCCCTGATTTAATCTAAAAAACACAACAGCATGGCACAGGCAGACTTAGTTTTTGGCAAGTCCTTTCTCTTAGGTACCCACTGCACAGCTCTGTAACTGACTACACCTCTTCACTAACTGCTGCTCTTAAATAACTGCTCACAACTGACTTCAGCAGTCTCTTTTATATAATCCAGGTTGACAGTCTCAACTGCGTTATTTTAAAAATAACAGGTCAGCTGTTTTGAAAAGTTATTTTTCCTGTCAATCTGTTCAAGTAATCACAGAGACCAGGAACATTCTAATGACATCACCTACTAATCAGCCGATTCTCCACAGTTTGTACTTCACAAACATGTGCAATTAGAAATGTATCAAAACACTGACATATTATTTAAACAAAACATTTTGTATAAACAGGGAGACACTCAACATTTAAAAAAAATTATTTACAATTTCACATTTGGACATGCTGACATACAAAACAAATTAATCTGAGAATATAGACAAATCCCCCGCCAGTCATGCTGACACAGATGACAGTGTTTTAATTTCCTTCACAAGCTCAATCACAATAATTTCCAAAATCATGAATCCCAGGTAATGTTCCAAAGAAACAAGCCTATTCGTCACAGACAAGTGATCCTCTGTAATAAAAAAAAAAAAATCAGAAAAGCAGATTTAGAGTCCCCTCTTTGATTATCCAAATGATTTGTTTTCAAATAGTTTCTAAAGCCAAAGTTGCTTGTAGTTACTGTTCCATCAGCAAGGGGTATATGTACTACCACTAAGAAACTCCAAGATGAAGAAAGTGCGATTGTGTAAAATCTAACCATAACGGTAGATGTCCTTGCCTTCACTGCTGCAGTATTCTTAATATGAGGGAATTTCCTGCCATGTAAGTCTCACAGCTGGCCAGTCTAACAAAGACTTCTGTTGCCTTAAAGGTACGCTGATCATCACCAAAATGTTCCTTGCATAGCGTAGGGAATAAAGGTGATGTTCAGGCCTACCATATTCATAGCTTCTTTGCCATCAGTCCAAATGTATCTTTTTATTGGTCTGTTTACATGCGTCCATTTTCTACCAGTTTAATGCATTTTCATTTTCCAGTGATTACATACTCCTGTTTGCAGACTTCTTTGCAGTTGTAGACAGACTCCCCATAAGGACCAACATGTTAAAAAGTGTCTTTTTTTGTCTAGGAGCATCTCATGACAATATTTCTTGATCAATTTGTCAGGCATTCATCCCAAAAACCCTCTGCAGTCGATTTTCTTTCCTTTCCTTGTATCTTGAGAACTGGAACCGGCATATTAAGCTTCTCGCTAAAGATACAATGGAAGCAATCTCCCACCCGAGGGTCAGCAGTTAGGGAAGAAGGTGGTGAAAAAGATACAACTGGAATCTTCCGCTGTCCAGCCTCTGCCAAGTGTTTCTCTTGCGGTCATTAAACACTCGGAGGCTCACCTGCCCGTGTTATTGGATTTTTCTGCTGCAACCATGATGGAGGCTGGTGAGGATCCTGTTGGCAGCACATCTCAAGAGGCTTTGCAAGTGTCTGTCTCAGATGTTCAGAGGGACCACAGTTGATTTTTCCAAAGGGCCTAGGAGAATTCCTCCATTTTTAGTTGGGGAAGAAGTTCCTACTATAGTTCTCAACTATCATCCTAGGTCTGAGCCTTTAAAGTTTTTTGGAGGGAACATTCCCTTAAAAAGGAACAAAAACGTAAACAAGTTTCTTTTTCATCAGGCTCCCACGGCAGGAAATTCCCATATGTTAAGAATACTGCAGGAGGGAATGTAAGGACATCCAGTAGATATCATGTAGGCACCGCCTCTTTTCAAGTCACCTGACAGTGAATTGCCCTCTAATTGGTTGAACATGGTTTATGACAAATGAATGCCTTTTTAATACATACAGACTTATTGCCGAGTCATCTTTCTTAGTGTCAATGTCTTATCAGGAAAAGGATGGTATGACAATCCTAGAAGCATGATCATTGTTCAAACCTATTAGGTGGTCTCACTAACTTTACAAAATCAGTATCTACTGTAAGTTAGTAGACACAGCTCGGTAGTTTAGGCAGCCTTCTCTCAAAGTGTATATTTTCTAGTTCACAAAGCAGGATTTCCTCAGGACACACAATGCAGTTAATTTCTTTTTTCCTCTGGACAATAGCAGCATATTCAGGGAGATTACCTCTCCTACTCTAGGCTCCATACTTTAAAAGTCTCTCTCTGCACTGCCTCGCTCTTCCTTCCCATTCATGTGCTGTTTCAGAGCCTCTTATGAAAAGGAGGTCATGGCTTCACCATTCTGGACATTGTTGAGGAAATTGTTTTCTACAAGCCCTACATATATCTTTGCTCCACGTGTGACACATCCACATCCCTTTAGATACATAAGTACACACACATAAAATCTAACAGTTGACTGGTATGTCAACTGTAGGAATTGCCAAAAATCAGTACTGACAATGGGTATGTGTATGAAGATATCTGCCTAGAAGCACAGCATTAGGAGTGTTGGTAGTTAGCACAGATTGTTAAGGCTGTGAGCTGTAGTTTCACTGGTATAGGGTTTGATTCCCTCAGACCTCATTTGCCTAAATCTTGAGCAAGTCACTTAAGACATTGCTCCCAAATTGCCTCTGGAAAAAAGTATGTGTTCAGTGAGCCTACTTGGTTAATGGGTATTACTATGATTATTACTACTATTAAGGGATAAGTAAAACAAGGGTTTTAGTGTTGCCTATATGAGTTTGAGGGTTACAGTTAGGTATGGGGATAGTTTTACTGTTGTGTGTGCAGAAGTGATTTGTTTAATTGTGCTGTTAGGGAAGAGGTTTTCATAAGATAATGTGTAGGGTTACAGTTAGCACACAAGTAATATAGGCAGAGGACTTTAGTGCTCAGTTGACCGCTTAAATCAATCATTCCCAACACTAAGTGTCAATGCAAAACTCATTTGATCTTTGACAATATACTACAGAGGAATAACTACATAGATGTAGAGCTACACATATACATTGTTCAGTTGTGCACTTTTAACTGTTCAGCACTACTGTGGAAATTGCTTAAGAACTAATAATTCCCAAATCATCCAAATATTACATAATATTATCTTTACCTAAAGTGGCCTTCTTGAAAGCACTAAAAAGATACAAGCCTACTGCAAACCACTGTCCACTCAACAACCAGTTCAGATATTTGAGTATATAAACAAATACAGGCTTCTGAGTGGTCATAAATGTGATTTCTGAAAGCCTTTAGCATATCATTACTCTATATAAAAGATAACTAAACACTATTAACAACAAGAATGAAAGCCATTTATCAGCTGGAGTTTTTACAGTTATAAATAGGGAGGTCATTTAAAATAATTGATGATAAACTCCTACTAAAGAAGCTTGTCAGTTTTAAATAAAGTGCTTTAAAATGGCATAACAATTCTTGATAAAAGAATATTGCAAGTACACACAAATACCTCACTGTCAGATACTGAAATATTTGGCTGTATATCACAGGGGTCAGTATTGCAGATTCTTTTATAGTACTTGTGAATGATCTGCCTTCTCTTTACTGTGTAATGTACACAGATATAACCTGCTACAAGCATACAACTCGGATATTCTACAGTGAAAGTTGCAAGTTGTTTGCAAATTTTTCCACCTATACTTTATAACAATAAACTGGCCCTTAACACCCACAAATTCGGTGTTATACTGTTCTCCTCTACTCAGAAACTTCTCAAACAATCCCTATTACTACTGAAAAACTCGTTCAATCATAGAACTCCAAAAGTAACTGAACAAAAGTACACCACCCTGATTTTAGATGTAGGTTTGATGTTTCATTCACTACTGAAGCAAAAGCTAAAAAAGTGCTTGTTCAGTTGAAATTGTTACAAAATATCTCTTCTATTATCTTAATTCGCAAGCCAATATTGAATAAGTTAATTCTCCATATAGATTATTATTGCATTTCCCCCTAAAACAACTACTTAAACATTGCAAAATGTAGATTATAAAAAATATGCAGTTTTACCCCACTATCAAAACCCAGAACGAATAATTGTGACCTACTGAGAAATTTGAATGGTTTAGAATGCTGACATCTGTGTGGTCATGGAGACATGTTTTAAAGCTGCGGAGAGCACACCAATAGTGTAAGGCTATAATGCCTTCCACACATTTAAACCAGCCATTACACAGACAGGGATTAAAGTTACAGGGGTCTCAATTTTACATCAAAAATCAATATACCTCAAGGCTGGTCAAACAGGGCAATGCACTTGAGCTTTTCCACATTCAAATCACCATAGGGAAATCCAGTACCACTTCCTTGCAAGTTATAGGTCATCCTCTATGGCCCAAGAAATCCATACAATGTATTTAATCTTATTGGAAACACTCACCATCACCATCCAATCCAATGCTACATTCACGGGCAACTTTAATTACCTCACTATAAAACTGTGAATCATATGCAACACCAAATGTACAGGCACAGGGATTCCTGGATTTTGTAAACACAAACTCTCTTGACCAGATTGTCAATACATCAACAAGGGGTGCAACCATACTGGATACAGTCCTCACTAACATGGGAGAGTGCTGCACACCTCCTAATGTAATGTTTTCTCTGGTAAGATCAGACCACAAATTGGTCTCTTTTGAAGTAAAAGAGAAACCTGGAACCGCTGCTAACCCTGGAATATTAGAGAACTACTCTAAGGCTAACTTCCAGTATTAAGTGGTAACATGGCAAAATTTCAGACCCCCATAAACCATGAGACTACTGCCACCTATGCAGAACTGTTCAAAGAAACCCTATACAAGCATGATGAAAGCTGTTTAGAGGCAGCTGTACCCACAAGGGATAAGTACTGAACTAAATCAAAAAACAAGCCACCCCGGTGGAATTACATCAATAGGCTGTATAACAGAAGGAAGAAAACCATGATGAAAATCAGGAGGTGTAGCATCCAACACTCTCAAACTAACCTCAGAGGACAAAAAGTATACCAAATTTGAGTTAAATTTGGCCTCCCAGGCCAAGGACAACCACAAGGCATTCTATAGCTATGTTCGCAACCTCAAAATGGAATACACAATTGTGTGCAGAGCTCATTGTAAATGGAGCCAACTATACAGAGCCAAAAGATATGGTAAACCTACTGGCCAACAAATTCAGGTCCAACTTTACCTCTCTGTTCCAATCAACCTTCCCTCAGGAAATGCCATCAATATAACCCACCCTGCTGTCACCAGAGAACAGGTCATTAATACTCCCAGACAATAATAAAACATGATCTATCAGGTTCTCTGGAATTGCTATACAACTGTAGCCCCCAAACAGGCTTCGTACCTCATAAAAGGAGAACAGTAACAGTCATTCCTCTGCACAAAGGCGGGCCATCTACAGACCCATAAGTCTCACTAGTCTCATGAAAAGCCATGGAAAGAATTATCATGGACATGCTCAATAATGACATAGGAAACCTCCAGACACTGGGCCCAACCCAATTTGGTTTCATCAAGGGAAGGTCATGCCTAGCCAACCTGCTGGACTTTTCTGAGAAAGCAGTGGACGAGTGCAAAATACATACCTTGACCTGGTCAAGGCATTTTACACAATCCCTCACTCAGGCATTGTTGACAAACTTACAAGGTGAGGTACAAACCCTTATGTCACCCAGTGGATAGCCACCTGGCTCACAGACAAAACCCAGGAAGTTAGAATTGGGGGGGGGGGGGTCCACCTCTACAAAGAGTCCGGTCACAAATGGAGTCCCTCATGGACTTGTCCTGGGGCCACTCTTTGGCATGTCCTTCTCTGAAGTCAAGGCCAATGGCCTCTGGCTGACTAAATTTGTAAATTACTGCAAATTAGGAGCAGTTATTGAATCACGCATGGAAACAAATGTTCTCCTGGAAAAGCTGATGCAGAAAAACAACTGGTGCCACATCAATGGACTACAACTAAATGCCAAGAAATGATTAATAGTATCATTTGGGAAGTTATTCACCCTTGATAAGCATATTGACAATACACCCCTAAGTACTGACCCAGTAGTCAGGGACTTGGGGACATGCATAGACCGTAATCTAGCCATTGACCATCTCATGTCTAAAACAGTGAGGAAATCTTTCTATGTATTACAACTTATAAAAAAAAAAAGGTATGGCATCAAAATCCAAGGAAGTCCTTGTTAGAATGCATTCAGCAATCAGACATATCATTGAGTACAATGTCCCCTTTGGTATGTACCTCACCAGGCATATCCAACAATTGGAAAGTCAACAGACGTTCCTCACTAAAAGAACAGGGCATAACTAACATCATAAATACAGGCATAAGTAACATGTCCAGTGCAGAATGCCTCAAGGCCCTATCCCTGTATTCTGTCTCCTACAGACTTTTGAGGGGAGATCTACACCTGCCATACAAGGCATTGACAGACCCCACTCTGATGGGCATCTTGCATATCCGCAAAAGAAACGGCACCAGAATTACCTATTCTAAAGATTTAAACTTTACCTGTGATATAAACAGGACCTGCTGGAAAGACAGGTATAGTGGATATAAAAAGTTTGCGCACCCCTGTTAAAATGCCAGGTTTTTGTGATATAAAAAAATGAGACCACAATAAATCATTTTAAAACTTTTCCCACCTTTAATGTGACCTATAACCTGTACAATTTAATTGAAAAACAAATCTGTTAAGGGAAAAAATATAAAAAATAAAAAAGTACAATACGCTGGTTGCATAAGTGTGCGCGCCCTTAAACTAATACTTTGTTGTGTGCACACCCTTAAACTAACACTTCGTTGAAGCACTTTTTGAAGAACTGGACGTCCCTCCAAAAATCGATGAAAAGACCAGACTAAAACTGGTCAGGGAGGCTGCCAAGAGACCTACAGCAACACTTAAGGAGCTGCAGGAATTTCTGGCAAGTTCTGGTTGTGTACTACATGTGACAATCTCCCATATTCTCCATATGTCCGGACTATGGGGTAGGGTTGCAAGACGGAAGCCTTTTTTTACACAGAAAAACATCCAGGCCCAGCTACAATTTGCAAGACAATACATCAAATCTCCCAAAAGCATGTGGGAAAAGGTGTTATGGTCTGATGAGACCAAGGTTGAGCTTTTTGGCCAAAATTCCAAAAGGTATGTTTGGCGCAAAAACAACACTTATCACCAAAAGAACACAATCCCCACGGTGAAGCATGGTGGTAGTAGTATTATGCTTTGGGGTTGCTTTTCTTTAGCTGGAACTGGGACTTTAGTCAAGGCGGAGGGAATTATGAACAGTTCCAAATACCAGTCACTTTTGGCCCAAAACCTTCAGGCACCTGCTAGAAAGCTGAAGATGAAGAGGAATTTCACCTTTCAACACAACAATGACCCCAAGCATACATCCACATCAACAAAAGAACAGCTTCACGAGAAGGAAATTAAAGTTTTGGAATGGCCCACCCAGAGCCCAGACCTAAATCCAATAGAAAATCTGTGGGGTGATCTGAAGAGGGCTGTGCACAAGAGATGCCCTCGCAATCTGACAGATTTGGAGCACTTTTGCAAGGAAGAGTGGGAAAATATTGTCAAATGAAGATATGCCATGCTAATAGACTCCTACCAAAGGAGACTGAATGTTGTAATTAAATCAAAAGGTACTTCAGCAAAGTATTAGTTTAAGAGTGTGCACAGTTATGTAACCAGTGTATTGTACATTTTTTATTTTCTATATTTTTTTCCCTAACAGATTTGCTTTTCAATTGACTTGTACAGGTTATAGGTCACATTAAAAGGTGGGAAAAGTTCTGAAATGATTTATTGTGGTCTCATTTTTTTTATATCACAAAAACCTGGCATTTTAACAGGGTGTGTAAACTTTTTATATCCACGGTATGTATCCTAAAGACTACCCCTTTTCTGGAACAGGCTCCCCATCCATGTGAAGCAGAGTTCCTCCATAATCCAATTCAACTGTAACTTGGACAATTGGACTGGGAACAGGAAATTCATCCCTGGTTTGGCATCTATGTCTTTAATGGACACAGGCAGCCTGTATATGGTTCATTTCCCAGGCCCCTGCTTATAAAGGGTACCAGAACTAGTCAGAGATCTGGGATGCATGGCTAGGCTTAAAAAGGACTTTGTGGTAGTTAACATAGTAAACACCTATGAACCTACATCATCCAGAGAGTATATACGAAAAGTATATTAATTACGGTGAAAATGAATTACATTTGTGAGACCATGCTTTAGTCTCACTATAGGTGAAAAAAACTTCTCAAAAGTTGGATCAGTGAAATGGAATCATATACATAAGCAAATAATGCAACAAACCATGGACAGTTTTAAGAGAAGTCAAGTGCAACAGAGACGGTGGTTAAAAGCAGTAGTGCAAGTTTAGATGTTTCAAGACTGGAAAGTATACAATTACAATGGAAGCAATGTTTTCACCAAGTATACATACTTATTATATAAAATACATTGTAGACTGTGAGAAGAGTTACATTAACTTGCTTCTAAGTTACTTTGCTCATTTGTCAGTGCTTTTCCACTGGTTTCATATTTTTGGCTTCACCAGCTCACTGCACTATGTTTACATTTCTTACTTTTTTTGCTTCTTGGGTGCCTGGGTCATAGTTGAAAAAGGTTAGATAACCAGCCCACTTATTTTATCTCTTTCCAATTGGCTAAATATTGTACACATACATATATTTTTGTGTGTGTTCTGACTAAATATAGAGTGTATAAAAAATGTTTATGTAACTACAGATAAATAGAAAAAAATCTATTGACAAGTGAGTAGATTTTTCTAGTGCATACATTGGGAGGTCTGTCTTTTTGTACATTGCAGTGCCCCTGACTGTCTTTATGTCAGGAGGGAGAGTAACTGCTGTACAGTGCAGCGTGTGTGTGTGTGTGTGTGTGTGTGTGTGTGTGTGTGTGATGGATGAACCTGTGCTGTGCCCACGACTGTCTTTATGTCAGGAGGGAGAGTAACTGAGCTACTGCTGTACAGTGCAGTGTGTGTGTCTGTGTGTGTGTGTGTGTGTGTGTGTGTGTGTGTGTGTGTGATGGATGAACCTGTGCTGTGCCCATGACTGTCTTTATGTCAGGAGGGAGAGTAACTGAGCTACTGCTGTACAGTGCAGCGTGTGTGTGTGTGTGTGTGTGTGTGTGTGTGTGTGTGTGTGTGTGTGTGTGTGTGTGAGATGGATGAACCTGTGCTGTGCCCACGACTGTCTTTATGTCAGGAGGGAGAGTAACTGAGCTACTGCTGTACAGTGCAGTGTGTGTGTGCGTGATGGATGAACCTGTGCTGTTTGTAATGTAATATGCTGTTTGCCTGGCTGACTGTTTAACTGGCATACAGGACAATCCTGTGACCACACTGTGGACCTTGACGTTTCACCACAGAAAACGTGATCATGCCGTGATCCCCCGTGCTGTAGACCCTGGTCATTCATCCTAGAATATATGACACTGCGCGCTTTCTACAATAAACAGGGCCTCAACAATAATTTTGTAAACCCATCACATAAGATTCACACAGAATGCCACACTATTGCTCATCATAGGCTAGCAAAGATCACAAGAAAGAAACACTTAGACCTGGTGACTTATCATACACTAACTTACACCATAAAAGAGTATATCCCTGGACTATATGAAGACAGACTTGTCATACACTAACTTACACCATAAAAGACAGACTGTGTAGAGCTCTCAGACTGTGGGTCCCAGGCCAGTATAAGCCAAGCACTGAACTGCATTCTACCTTCTGCAGGTATGATGCCAATAACAACAGATGAAAATTTACTATAATAATTGGCTTAATTTTTGCTCTCTCTCCAAAGGGGTACAATATTCGCCTGCTTGGGGGAGATATGGTAGACAGACCACGCTGCTTTGCCAGGGATTGTCTGCATCCCCCACCGGGTTTTCAAATATTGGGCACCCCATAGTGTCCTTGTTTTTTTAGGCAGTGGCAACCTGATGAGCCCACTGAAATAGCTAAACTAACTCAGAATAATCTAAAGGTATTACTGTTAAATACCAAGAATGTAAACAGGAAACTCCACTCCCTGCAAGCTCTCCTCATCCTGAAGAATATAGACATTTGTGCATTTACAAAGACTGGTATTACAGCCACAAAGAGCACTCTTGCAGTACAAGGCTATAATGCTTTCCACACATTTAGACCAGGTACTACACGGGTAATGTTTAAAGGTGAAGGAGTCTCAATTTACATCAAACATGAACAAATCTCAGAACAGTTTGACACACACAAAGTTTTTCCACATCCAACTTACCATAAATAAATTCCCATACTACATCCTTGCAAGCTATATGTCCCCCTCCATGACCCAGGAAAACCATACCATGTTCTTGAACAAAATGAAGACTTCCCCATTCAATTCAAATAAACACAATATTCACTGGTGAGTTTAAGTATCCCAACATTAACTGGGAATCACATACAACCTTAAACAGAGGCCCAGAGATTCCAGGACTTTGTGAACATAACAGTCTAAAAGCCCACCAGGGGCACAAGTATCCTTGATCTGGTCCCCATAAACATGGGGGAATAATGCACTCCCCTAGTGTAATGTCCTTATGGGTCAGGCTGGACCACAAAGGCATCTACTTTGAAATAAATATTAAGCCTGGGACTGTAGCTAACCACAGAATATTAAAAAAAAAAAACACTACAAAGCTAACTATCTCTAACCAAGCGAAAGTCTGGCAAAATTCCAAACCCCTCCCCAAATCATAAAAACACTGTTGCTTATGCAGAGTTGTTAAACAGAAACCCTGTACAATCATGAAAATTACTACACAGAGACAGCTACACCTACCCAAAATAAACACAGGACAACTGCCAAAAAAAAAAAAAAAAAAAGCCACCCTGGTGGTACCTCAGTATAAATTAGTTGTATCCCAAAAGAAAGAAAATCATGAGCAAAAATAGGAAGGATGTTGCCCAAAAAACTACATCATAAAACTGAACAAGCTACTCAGGGCACTAATCAAGTCCACCACAGCCAAATTTAAGATTCAAAATAACCTACTGAGCCTAAAACAACCACAAGGATTTCTTTAATTATGTCCACAACCTTAAAGGTAGCAACCAACACTGTGCTAAACTAATGGTGAATGAACCACCTATATGGAGATACGGTCTACAGCAAATCTGCCTGCTAATAAATTTAGCTCCTCCAATTTTACTCCCCCCATCACCACCCAAGAGTTACCCCCCACAGACACCATATATCCACCAACTACCACTAGGGAGCAGGTCCTCACTGCACTCTCCAAGGCCAAGACAGCTGCTTCAGTGGGTACTGATAACATCCCAGGATGTCTCCTGAACAGCATGAAACATGACTTGTCAGGCCTGCTAGAAGCTGTACCAAAGCCCCCAGACAGGCTTTGTGCCAAATGAATGGAGGACTGCAACAGATATCCATCTACATAAAGAGAGGCTTTCCACAGACCCAGGGAATTACAGACCCATAAACTAGTATCATATGCAAGGTTATAAAAAGAATTATCATGGCTCTGACAAACAATTATCTAGGAAACCTACAGACAATGGACTCTACCCAGTTCAGTTTTTGTCAAAGGCAGGGGATGCTACTTAACCTGGGGGGCTTCTTTGAGAAGGTCACTAAAGCTATGGCTGAGAGCAAACGGTGCACATTGCCTACATCATCTGATGGATAACCAGCTGGCTCACTGATAAGATACAAGAAGTTATGAATGGGGAATCCACCTCCACAAAGAGGCCAATCACTAACAGAGTCCCACAGGGATTGGTGCTTGGGCCCATCTTTTTTGGCATCTACTGCTTCAATGTCAAGGCAAACATTAAGAGCCTCTGGCAGATGACTGTAAACTAGGCATGCTCATTGAATTGCCTAAAGATATAGAGCCACGGACTAAACCTAAATGCAAAAGGATACTTGCGTATTATTGCAACCAGGTTCTAAACAAGGGACTGTGACTCCACGTTATAATGTTAAAGACTGACATCAGGTACTCCCGATCCTTGACTGATGTGAAGTAGCCCTCTGAAACAAAGATCCGGTGAAAGATTCTGTTTTTTTTCTGTCAAAGTTTTACTGTTATCCAGCAATGTTTTATTTTATGGCTGCCTGCAGTTGTTCACAGAAGCTTTTCACTTTCCTTTTTAATTAACATTTGAACATAATCAGTGCAGTACTTTACCATTTCAAATTGCAAGTAAAGTGTAACAATGAAAAACGGGCAGCAGTAATTATTTTTGTGATATGTTCTATATCATTTTTCTGTCCTACAACTGCTGTAAAACTGTTGGTACAATTATCAATTTGGTGTCAATTGCTACCAGTATTTGAATGTGACAAATTGTGGTAATTACATGTAGTGAATCACCCTTTAAGTGGTGTAAGCCTCATATAGCAATGTCAATGTTTACAAATCTAACTTACCCCAGTGTTATCTTTTAATCAAAATATGTGGACTTCACTTTCTATTAATACTGAAGGTTATATGTACTTTTACATTATGAAATATTTGGAACCTGGTTGCGATAATACGCAAGTACCAAAAAAATGCATAATAGCACCCTTTGGGAAGATGGACACCTCTGGAAACTGCCACATTGACAATAGACCCCTAAAGTAGATGCAGTGGTGATCTGCGAATGCATGTCAGCAGTAACTCTACCTTTGTCCACAACTTGTCTACTGTGCTGAGAAAAAAATCAATCTACTTAGCACAAATTATAAATAAGTTCAGGGCATCCAGGTTTATAGATGTTAGTGTTCCACTGTACTCAACTTTCAACACACCAGTTATTGAATACAGTGCACCCTTTGGCATGTACCTGACCAGGCACTTGTAACAGCTAGAGAGACCACAGTGGTTTCTCACAAAAAGAATACAGGAATTAGATAAGTCCTATGCACACTGTCGATCTATCCCTAGCTTATAAGCCATCCCCTGATCCCACACTGATGTCTTTGTTGCACATCTACAAAATAAAATAACATCAGAAATACCTAAACTTCATCTCAGACATCAACAGAACATGTTGGAGGGGCAGGTATCTCTCTCAAAGGATACCCCATTCTCTGGATCAGGCTTCCCATCCATGTGAAGCAAAGTTCATCACTAACCATATTCAAATGAGTCAAACATAATAGACCATTAGATGGGAAATTGCATATTTATTACCGATTGGGCACCTACGTCAATAATGGACAGGAACAGCCTGTGAATGCCTGATGTGTACAAGCTATATTAACTGTAAAAGTCCTTGAGGTTTTGATACACGTAGCAACATTTTGGTAAATTTTGGCAATTTTGTTGGTTAAGCTAATCTGTTATCCTCCTGAAAAACAGATGGAAATGCTTGGTTTCTGCTATGATTCTGTAAGGTTGTACAGTTAGTTCTGTGCATGTGATATTCTAGTTAGAACTTTTATGGCTGTATTGTTAATTCCTTAACCTTGATTTGTAGACCTGTTGTGTTTTTGTAGTGCTTATCTGAGTCTATCCATCCATCCATCCATCTACCTGTCTATGGAAGTTAAAACATTGTAATAAACATTGTGATAACGCTTTTCCATTATATCTTACTTTAATGTGTCAGTGAAATGGAATTAAAATTAGCATTGTTTAATATTAACTGGACTTTGGGACAGTGAAGCAGATGCAAATTGTCTACCAAACCAAGTGAAGGTTTGGTGTTTAATTGTTGCAAACATAGTTCTCTGAACACAGAACGATTTTTACTGCTAATCTTGCCAGTTTCCGTTGGTCCATTAATTTTTAATTTATGTGTTTAGTTAGTTACTTGTTAAGGAGGTCATCCACTTAAGAGGTCATCTGCTTTGCTTCTGGTAGTTTGCAGTACTAGTACATGTTGCGTCAGCAGTTTAACATGCATCACATCTGCTTTTTAACTTGTAATGTTTTGCCCTTTACCTCATCTACTCGCAAACCTCTCAACCATATTGAATTTCTCCAGTTTTGAGTTCCAAATAATGGATGCCACGATTCCCGAGTGGCACCCCTTAATTTCCGAATTTCCCAGATTTTAAATTTCTTTCCGGCTTTTGGGCTGATGTCATCATGTGCAGAGGTGTGCACATTGATGTCAGCTCCGTGAACAGTCTGTCGGAATGCAAGCATTTGATGTGTGTACACTGAAGTGATATGATAAGCACTGACGTGTGTGTATTCTGCTGCAAGCATTTACCAGGTCGGTTCTGCTGCTGTAAATTAACCAGGTCTGCTGCTTTGAATTATTCTTACTTTAATATTTGATGTGTGTTTACCAGGTCCAGTCTTCTGCTGTGAATTAACCAGGTCTCCTGCTTTAGTGTGTAGGTCCGGTCTGAGTAGTGTATGTGTCTGTGTGAAATGCCCCAGTTAGGTATACCTGGTGGTTAGGGTTACTCCGGCTCAAATCCTGTACCTTAGGTACACGGAGCAAGAGCCTGAGTTCCCTACCCATATTTCTGATTGAAGGAGTTGTAGCTCTCAATTTTACAAATTCACAGACTGTCTGGAATGTTTGGCTCATACTTTTGGTTTGTTCCTCTTAAAATTCAGATGGTGTAATGGTGCAGCGGTAGTGTTGTTGCCTCACAGAAGAGGTTCTCTGGTTTGATTCTCAGCTGAAGTGCCAGATTTGTGGAGTCTGCATGTCCTCCATGTGTTTGTGTGGGTTTTCTCTGGATGCTCTGGTTTCCTTCCATGATACAAAGACATATGTCTGCAGTCTGCTGAAAACTGGCTTTGTTCCAAGTTGGACTTTCTTAGTAAACAAATGTTAAATAAAAAAAAAATTGATTTTCTGACAAATCAGTGAGAATTGAATTCAAAAATAATGATGGCCATTTAAGTTTTGTTTTTCCCATCTTTCAGGAATCACATGGTAACAACATTTTATTCTAGCAACTTTTAAAATGTGCCCCCCCCCCCTACATTTGGCTTTTTCCTGCTTTCTTGTGCTGCACAGTTCTTCATGCAAAGAGAAGTTTAGTGCTGCTTATGCAAAGTCTACTTGTATTGTTAGCAGCACAACAGACCCACAGTATGTAGATGGATTGCTGATACTGTATTGTGTTGTACTTTTAAAGGGGGTGGATGCTGCAGTCCTGAGAATGTCCTCCTTTGGCGGAGATACCTAGTAACTATGAGCCTGTTATCAGTTTGCCATTCATTCCCTATTGAAATATTACTAGCTTATCATTCTTTTTAATGTAAGGGCAGCAGGCACTTTACTTGTAGATGAAACAATGAAATATAAAGCTATTTGCTAGCAGCAACCTCTTCATTAGTTGCAGATCTCTTTAATGTGGAATTATTTAGATGACTGATACTGGTGGTCTGTAGAAATTTGAGTAGACTTTTATGATGGAAATGTTCTGAATTGGGCAGTTTTGTCATTATTGGTTTATGCATTGTTTCATTGCTTACTGGAAAAATGTTCAAAACAATAAATTTAAACAGCGCTCTACATTCCCAGTTAATTTAATACAGTCAGGAAAGTGTATCAAAGAACACATGAATGTTTTCTGTGCAAGGGACCTATGATTTGCAAACAGCCCAAAGGTAATCTTTATCCATCACTGGCCAGATGCATTTTCTTTAATTTGGGTTTCAACACTGTTTCAATGCATATGAGCTTCAAGGGCAGAAAAATGCCAAGTCTACTTTCATTGTGAGACTGTATTGCTTTAACAGATGTCTATTAGTGTTTGTGCTATAAAGTGTAAAATAAAGTTTTAATTGTAGCAAACCTTCAACTGCACGAGTTTTCGCAGAATGTCCAGATTTTTGCCTCATATTTTCGGTGCGTTTCCCCTAATATATGTCCCTTTCCGGCAAATACACGAGGATTGGAGTAATAAAATAATGACAAACATTTGAGTTTAAGATTCCACATCCTTCGGAAAAGTCACGATAATGCAAACCTATAAGTCTATGAACTTTCTAAGTTTGTAAGAGCAACATTGAAATTTGCCTCTGGCAAATACACGAGGATTGGAGTAATAAAATAATGACAAACATTTGAGTTTAAGATTCCACATCCTTCGGAAAAGTCACGATAATGCAAACCTATAAGTCTATGAACTTTCTAAGTTTGTAAGAGCAACATTGAAATTTGCCTCCGGCAAATACACGAGGATTGGAGTAATAAAATAATGACAAACATTTGAGTTTAAGATTCCACATCCTTCGGAAAAGTCACGATAATGCAAACCTATAAGTCTATGAACTTTCTAAGTTTGTAAGAGCAACATTGAAATTTGCCTCCGGCAAATACACGAGGATTGGAGTAATAAAATAATGACAAACATTTGAGTTTAAGATTCCACATCCTTCGAAAAGTCACGATAATGCAAACCTAACCTATAAGTCTATGAACTTTCTAAGTTTGTAAGAGCAACATTGATGAAATTTGCCTCCAAATAATACGAGATTGGAGTAATAAACATCCTTCGGAAAAGTCACGATAATGCAAACCTATAAGTCTATGAACTTTCTAAGTTTGTAAGAGCAACATTGAAATTTGCCTCTGGCAAATACACGAGGATTGGAGTAATAAAATAATGACAAACATTTGAGTTTAAGATTCCACATCCTTCGGAAAAGTCACGATAATGCAAACCTATAAGTCTATGAACTTTCTAAGTTTGTAAGAGCAACATTGAAATTTGCCCCCCCCCCCCCCATTTTAGGCTTTGCCTAGATTTTTTTCCCCAAGAGATTGAGAAGTATGCACTGTAGAAGTAAAGCAGTATGCACGTTACAGTTTTTATGGTAAATGGGGCAAAATAGCCAAGTAATGACATATTGGTAAGGCTGCAGGGGGACTCTAGGCCATTTGGTTGTATTTTCTTCGGTTTGCGTTTGAAAGTTGGTATCCCACAATTCCATTGTAATGGGCGAGGTTACATAATATGTAAATTTTATGTTAATTAGCATACAGATTTGTACCTATTTTTCATGGGCCTTTGTCCACGTTGAGAGGTATATAAAGATGGACAGATGAGGTATACATAAGCAACTTTTTAATTTTTACCTATAGACTACAGTTCTTATGGTACGTCACTGGCTAAGAGTAGAGGAGGCAAACTCGGTAATCCATATTAACTTTACGCAATTACTACCGCACTACTAGGGAAATACAAATACATAACTATATTTGCTATTTAGAATAAGCAACGGACAATTTAATAGCCATCCTTCATCTGGCAATCCCAAAGGAATATTCATGTGGAGGATACGAGGAAGCATATCTAATGACGTTTATTCTCACACTCACAGAAAAAAAATCATCGCGCACATGGTGTTGGGCGGGGTTTAGCTTTGACCAGGTTTAAAATGGTTCCGATTTAGGCAACAGAAGGACTCCAGGAAGCGCCACCACAGTCTTGATGTTATCTGGCAGTGTCATCCATGGGAACTAGAAAAGGACATTTTTTTTAAACAGGCTAGTACAATCACGTAGTCCCAAAGTCCATATAATAACAAAACAGCAGAACTTGTGTAAATTGATATGTATTTTGGTGTGTTTCCCCGAAGGATTACAATAATCTATAATATTAATGCCCGGTATAATTTTAGTGATGGCATTTCGATATTCTTGTCAGGAACTGCTTTAACACATATGCTGTATGAAACTCAAACGTCTACCATTATTTAATGACTTCAATTCTCAGTTTTGCCAGAAAACCATGAATATTACTAGGCACAAACAAAAAAATAATAATAAAAAATAAGAACAAAAGTTTTGGGACAGTTGAAATGTACGCCCAACGCGTAAACAAACGCACTTATTTGCTGCGACGACCATGGAAAGTAACGAAGACGGGAAAATGACGTAGGCACGTGTCACGGAAGTATTAAATGCGACATTATCTATTGACTTCATAAAAAAGTCATAGCAGTATTAGCTTTTTCTAGTTACTCCATTAACTAGAAGGCAGGCGAATATTATAGGTTGTAAAAAGTACTTAAAAAATAGCAATGTGTATAGTAAAGTGACTTACCCAAAATAAGTAGGAGAAGCGCACGCTGCGCAGCTACCAACATATTGTAGTCCAAGTTCATGTTCCTTCTTTGGTTTCCTAAACTAATAATTTTCTGCTTTCTGTCTCCGGTGCGACCAGCCCAACAGTCAACAGGTTTAATTGGTTTCCATTTCACTTGGCCAACAGGTTGTACCGGAAGTTCAGTATTGTTTGTATATGCCCGCCTTTCTCTCGGTTTTAGCCTCACCTGTTGTATTGAAACGTAATGCTATAACCACATGAAGTGCATTCTCCTTCTTTACAACCAGCTTATTCTTCTTCAGTACACTCCTAGTGGCTGTACATTTTCTGTGCTGCATCATTTTGCTCCTGAAAACTATAAAGTCATAAACAATACTGAATCATGTTCTATGAGCAGAGCATTAAAAATGCAGCAACCCATATTCCTTGTACTAGTAGATGTCTTTATATTCACCACTGCAGTATTCCTTACAAATGGGATTTCCTGCGGTGAAGCCCACTGTCTGGCCAATTTACCAAAGTCTACTGTTACTTTAAGGTACGCTTAACGTCACCTTCATAGGTTGATACTAAGCTATATGCCCCAGGGCATTTATCAGCCTAGCCAGATTGTGTTTGGCTTTCGCCACCCCTTTAAAATGGGTTTAACGGTGCCCTTTTTAGGTTAGTTTACTGTGCCTCTGTCTAGTAGTGACACAGAAGTGATCCCCGGGGTGAACCTATGATCTCCCATCCACTCGTCAAGATTCCTCTTGAAGAGAGTCAGTGAGGGGCTGTGCCTGATATGGACTGGGATTCTATTCCAGAGTGCTGGGAGCCTCTGGGTTACAAATCTGTCTCTCCAGCATGTCCTATTAATTTCTGTGTTGAGGTTTAAGTCCCTTGAGCACGTAATTCTAGTGGATTTGGATTTTTTGAGGTGGAGCATGTCCGTTAATTCTGGGTTGGACATGGCTTTATACGTCAGGCACAGATCGCCTCTAAGTAGGCGGTATGCAACTGAGTAGAGCTGGAGTTTCTTTAACCAAGCAGCATAGGTCATCTGTTTGAGACCCTTGATCCTCTTGGTGAGGTACTTTTGGGGTCTTTCCAGTTGCTGCAGGTGTCGGGTAAGGTACATCCCAAATGGGGCATTGTATTCAATTATGGGCCGGATGAGTGATGAGTAAAGGGGCACAATGACCTCCCTTGATCTAAATGTGAATCCTTTCATGATAAGGTGGGCTATATAGAAGGTCTTTCTAATCACTTTGGCAATGTGGTTGTCAAAGGAGAGATTACTATCAACTTGGGTTCCCAAGTCCCTAATTACTTCCTCCGTACTTAATGGATTACTGCCTATGTGGTAATTTGTGGGCACTTTGTTTTTCCCAAAGGGCATGACTATACACTTCTTGGCGTTTAGCTTTAGGCCATGGCTTTGGCACCAGTTATCCGTCTCTGTGAGACCCTTTTGGAGGATGCTTGTGTCAGCTGGAAAGTCGATTATGGCACCCAGTTTGCAGTCATCTGCGAACTTGGTCAGCCATAGTCCTCCCGTGTTGGCCTGTACCTCAGAAAAATATATACCGAACAAGAGCGGTCCCAGGATTGAGCCCTGTGGGACGCCACTTGTAACTGCTTTGGAGTCTGACATGGCTCCCACAATTCTGACCATGTGGGTTCTGTCTTTGAGCCAGTTTGCAACCCATCTTATGACATAGGGGTTGATATTTAAGCTGGAGAGCTTATCTATGATGCCAGAGTGGGGTATGGTGTTGAAGGATTTTGCAAGGTCTGGGTAGGCTGTGTGGACAACCTTCCCTTCATCTATGGCCTTGGTGACTTCCGAAGAAGTCGACCAGGTCAAGAGGCAGGATCTGCCCTTAACAAAGCCGAATTGTGTAGGATCTAGCATCTGTAGGTCCCCAATGTCTTTGTTTATGAGTTCCATGATGATCCGCTCCATAGCTTTGCAGACCAGGCAAGTCAGGCTTATGGGGCGATAGTTACCAGGGTCCGTTGAGGCACCCCCTTTGTGGAGTGGGACCACTGTTGCTGTACGCCATTCCTTGGGTACATATCCTGTAGTAAGGCTGAGATTGAACAGTAACCTAATATGAGGTTCTAGCTCTTCTTGGAGTTCGTGTAGGACGCAGCCCGGGACACCATCCGGTCCCATTGATGCTGTGTTTTTTGCTTTGGAAAGGGCAGCTCTCACCTGAGCATTTGAGATGCCAGGGAGACAACTCTCTGCTGGGATAGATATTTGCTCTTTTGGGGGGGAAGGGAGGGAGAAGTTTGCACTGAACCTGTCCGCCAGGATGTTGGCAATGTCTGTGGGTTCAGTGTATTTTTTGTCATTTTGGACTAACTCCGAACATATCTGGGAGTTGCCACCCAGGTTCCTAACATAACTAAAGAAGGCCTTGTGGTTATCTTTAGTGTCTTTTGCAATTTTTCTCTCGAAGCTGGCCTTGGATGATTTTATGAGGGACCGTAGTTTTTTTGCTAGTACTGATCAGTGGTGCTTTCTTTTTAAGTGATTTTGCTCTATCCTGTAGTAGCTTCCTCCTTTTGTTGTATAACGTATTTATGGCTGGGGTCCACCAGACAGGATGCCTGCCTTTGGAGGATTGGGTCTTGGTTTTATTTGGGATTGCATGATCCATGCATTCCTGAAGATGTCCATAGAATGCATTTATAAATGATTCTGCAGTTTGGGCCATAGTTTCCACTGGCCCGGGGGCTTTGAATGATTTCACCTCAGTTTTGAGAAGTATGAAATTAGCTTTTGAGAAGTTTTTCACTGTGGTTTTCTGGGCTGGTGGTGGGGTCGGGATGTGGATGTCCAGAGAGATTAATTTGTGATCCGATCTTACCAATGAGGGGTATACCTCTGGTGTGGAGCATAGAGTCCCCATGTTTGTGATGATCAGGTCCAGTATGTTTTCCCCTCTTGTGGGAGTGGTGACCAGTTGTTCCATAGCATTTGAGTTTATAAATTCTAGGAACCTTTGGGCTAGGGTGTTGGAGCTTGAGTAGTGCTCCCAGTCTATGTTTGGGTACTTGAAGTCACCCAATATAAAGGTGTTTGGAGAGACCTTCATATTCTCCAGTGTTTTCAGGAAAGCCGAGTGAGGTTCCTGAGCTTGGGATGGTGGGATGGGGGCAGGGCATAAAGGTGACGTTCAGGTGTACCATCCTCAGAATGTCCCCCCCCCCCTTTTGTTTTTCTGTTTGTTGGCTCCTGTGCTTACTCCTGGTTGCTGGAGTCCTCACAGCTCAGATAAGTACTCCGTTGGGTTTTCAGTTACTTTTTCTGCTGTTTGGAGTTAATGTCACCCAAGAAGGGTAAATCCTAGTGTGGGAGACTGATTCCTGATAAAGACCGTCACAATAAGTGTCTTTTTTGCCTAGGTGCTGTCCCCAAAACCCTTCGTAGTAGGCTTTCTTCCCTTTTCTTGTATCTTGAGCACCAGCGTCTTAAGCTTCTTGCTGCAGATACTATGGATGGAACTTCCTGCTCTGAGGGTCAGCCGTAAGGGAAGAAGAGGAAGGTGCATAAGGTAAGACTGGAATCTTCCACTGTCCAGCCTCTGCTGGGAGTTTCTCCTGAGGTTATTATGAACCTGGAGGTTCATCCGGTTGTTTTGTCAGATTCTTCTACCACATCTGGGTTTGGAAGTCTGTGAGAATCTGGAAGGCAGTATGTCCAATGAGAATTTGCAGGCGTCCATTTCAGGCATTCATAGGAAACCACAGTTGATTGTTTCAAAGGGGTCTAGAGAGGTTCCGCAATTTCTCTTTAGGGAAGAGGTTCCTACTGCAATTGTGGAATGCCATCCTGAGTCTGGGCCTCCTCAGGTTTCTAGGACAGATGTCCCGTTAAACAAAAAACAGAAAACTAATCATGTTTCTTCTGTTCCTAGGGATCCACAAAGTGAGTGGAAGGCCTTTACTCAGGGGCTATTTAATGCTTTACTGTCATTGAGGCCTCCTCAAGGGGTTTCAGTTTCTGCTCCTCCATGGTCCTCGTCTTCCCCTAAAAGGCCCAGAGGATTGCATTCTTCTGAGATGGATTCTGATGATGACTCCCTTGCTTATTCTACCCAGATTCCATCTCCTTTAGACTACGGGTCTGAGGAGGAGGATTCTCATACTCTAGATAATCCTTATGAGGAAATTTCCTTTGGGGACACAAACTCTAGGATGATGGAATTTTTTAAGTGGGATTGTGCCCAGGTTTTGGATATCCATAAGAAGTACTATGAGTCATTGCAGATGGAATCTCCTAAACCTGCGGCCATTCCTCTTGTCTTGCCTGCTTTATTGGATGTTTTTTCCACTGCCTCGAAAGCCCCGGATTCTCTGCCCCCTGCTCCCAGAAAGTCTGATAGGTTTTATAGGGTGCCTGAGGATTGTTCCTTTTTGTTTAAATGTCCTGCTGTTGACCCCTCTGTGGTGTCTGTAGCCTTGGATAAGTCATCTCAATTGCTTCCTTTGTCTAAGTTACTGCCTTCTGACAAGGGCAGTAGAACCATGGATAGGCTGAGTAAGAAGGTTTATACTTCGGCTACCCTAGCTTTTAGGACTATTAATTATCAGACCCATATTTCTAGGTATGTCTTGGCTCTTCTTTCTCAGGCTTCTCATAATCTTTCTCATCTTCCAGACTCAGAGTAAATTTTCTGCTCTTTCCTTGCTTGGGACTTCCTCTTAGGTAGTTCTTCATTCTATCCAATGTAATTATGATGCTGCAGATGCCACTTCTAGGGCTGCTTCTTCTGGTTCGGTTCTGAGGAGATATTCATGGCTTTTCCTTCAATCTTGTCCTGATGATATTAAGGCTAAATGGATGGATACTTCTCTGGATAACACTCTTTTGTTTGGTGAAGCAGCTGCTGGTTTATTTAAGTCTCTTCAGGACAAAGGGAAGGCTTTACAGGAGCTTAAGCATGTCTTTGTTTCTCCTGTGCCTTAATTTCAACGAAACTACCCTTCTAAGCCAGCCTTTGTTTGTAGTCAGTCTCGCCCTCCTTCTAAAGTTAAAAAGGGTAGTAAACAGACTCCTGCTAAGGCCACTCAGACTGCAGAGATTCTTAAGCCATCCTTTCCTGACAAACCAGGTGTTGTGTAACTATCCACCTGTTCCCAGCCATATTCCTCTTTCTCTTCCTGTTTTGACTCTGTCAGTCATTCGGCAAGGGTACTGCATGGTCTGGATTTCCTGCCCTCCTTTTATAGGCATTCTTCAGCCTCCTTGGGAGCAACTTCCTTTTTTCCCCAGAGGTTCTTTGAGACCTCTTGTCTCAGGGTACTATTCAAGAGGTAGAAGATCTGATGAAGTCTCTGCAAGAGATGAAAGAGCTTATGAAGTGTGTATTGTTTTATTTAAGTTTTTATTTTTCCGCACCACTAAGTCCGGTCTTTTACTACTGTTTTTTTTACTATTCAAGAGGTGCCTGTGTCCCAAAGGAAGAAAAGGTTTTATTCAATAATGTTTCTAGTGCTCAGAAACGAAGGTACTTGAATTCCTGTTCTAGACCTCTCTCATCTAAACACCTTTCTGAAGGTGCCTTCTTTTTGGATATTGTCGCTTCAGTCCCTTTTTCCTCTCTTGCTCCATCAGGCCTTTCTGGTGTCTCCAGACCACAAGGATGCTTATCTTCATATTCCGATCCATCCTCTTTTCAGGAGATTTTTGCATTTCTCTGTTGCTTCCTGGCATTTTCAGTCCTGTGCTTTGCCCTTTGGCCTTTCTACTGCCCCAAGGGTGTTCACCAAATGCCTCGCTCCTGTGATTGCCTTTTGCAGGCTTCAAGGGATCCACATCTTTCCTTATTTGGATGACCTGCTGATTCAAGCATCTTCTCCAAAGGTCCTTTTTCAAAATCTTCATTTTACCATTTCTCTTCTTCAGAGCCTGGGGTTCACAATAAACTTCAAAAAGTCTTCCCTAACTCCTTCTCAGGATCATGTCTTTCTGGGTTGCAGGTTTCAAATGGTGCCAATACTGGCATCCCTGCCTGCTTCAAAGGCATTAACTCATTTATTTCTTTCAAACTCTTCTTCCTCTAGTCTCCATTACAACCAGAGAGTTTCTGAGAGCTCTGGGGTTCATGGCTTCCACTATTCTGATGCTCCCTCTGGCCAAGCTCCACATGAGTAAGTTCCAGTGGTTTCTGAAGTCAGTGTGGCTTCAGCATGCACATGCTCTAGACTTTCCTCTTCCTCTTCTCCCGTGTCTCAGGAAAGAACTTCTTTGGTGGATTCAGCAGTTGTCTCTGAATCCAGGGCTTCCTTTTCAGCCTTCTCTTCCCTCTCAGGATCTGTTCACAGATGCTTCAGATGTGGGATGGGGAGCAATGTTTGGCTCCCTGAGGGTTCAGGTGGTGTGGTCACCTTGTTAGTGGAAGGAGCACATTAACATTCAAATAGATGAGCGCTCTTATGCTGGCTCTTCAGGCCTTTCATCCTCTCTTCTCTCCAGGGCCTCTCAAGGTATTCACAGACAATACCACAGTCATGTGGTACAGCAACAAACAGGGGGATACGAGATCTTTACTGTCTTTACCAGCTGGCACTTCTGGTATGGGATCTGTCTATCCAATTTTGGGTGACTTCAAGCAGTTTACATTCCTTTAGATCGGAACATTGTGGCAGACAATTTGAGCAGGTTCTTCACTCAATCCCATGAATGGATGCTTCACAGGGATGTGTTTCTGGACATTCTTCACCCGTACCCCTCAAGTAGATCTCTTTGCCTCCCCTCTGAACAGATAACTTCCTCTGTTTTGTGCCAGAGTCCCAGGTTTTGTGGTATGGAAGGTGGACACCCTCTTCTTTTCTTGGAAGGGGATATTTCTTTATGCATTCCCTCTCCTTCCGAGAGTCCTGTTCAAGATTCAACAGGATGCTCCCAAAATATTGTTGGTGACTCCCTTTTGGCTGTGACAGCACTGGTTCCCTCTACTTCTGCATCTAGCCAGGGGCAATCATCACAAGTTACTCCACAGGGTGGATCTCCTCACACAAGACAAGGGGTCTCTCATCCATCCCCACCTGTCCATGCATCAACTGACACTGTGGGTGATAGGGTTTTGGTTCCTCATAGACACCTTTTTTCTGAGGACGTGCTTCAGGAGGCCAGGAAACCTACTGCTAGGAAATCGTACTTATCTAAATGGAAGAGGTTTTCTATTTGGTGTCTTTCTCGTGACCTGGACCCACTTTCTGTGGATGTTCCTTTGGTTCTCTCTTATTTGTGTGAGTTGCTCAATGCTGGTTTGTTCTATTTTTCTATTAAGGCCCACTTATCAGCTCTTTCTACTTGTCTGTCTTTAACTCCTCCATTAGCTTCTAGATTATGTGTCCCAAGAATGCAGCCAATTGCTGCTGTTTTAGTTGCTGGCAGCAGCTTTTAATTGCTTATTTAATTGTGTAATTAAGTTACAAAAAATCCCAAAACTTACAAGATATCCTCCATATATTCTGGGAATGTCTGCAGTCCAGATTGTTCTACAATTTATTAGACAAGAAATTTAAACAAATCTGGAAATATTAAAAAAAAAATTAATGTTACAGATAACCTGGATGAAGAATACATTGATATATATATTACTTCATTTATGTTGATAGAATTTTACACTACATCCATTTGACTAAATCTAATTAAGATGTCCTAGGATGCTTTTTATAAAAAAAAAAACAAAAAAACAATATTTTAAATCATGTCAATGTCTCCCAAAAATATAAAAGTAACTCATTAAAATGTACCAATTACTGGGGGATCATAATCATAATTTTAAAACTGTTAAATCAAAATTTCCATATTTTATCTGTAATTTCAGATTCCAAGAGCAACATTAAAAACCTTAAACCATCTTCCTCCTTAAGCTTCTTATACATTTTATTATTCATTTATTTATTTCACGTTTGTTTACTGGGAGTGTCTGACTTGGCTAGTAGCCCTATTTCAGCAGAGGCCCAGGGAGAAAAGCTTCAAGTATATAATATTACAACAGAACACATAAGGTTAACATGTACTTCAGTGTAGTTATATACAGCAGATATAAAGTAAACACAATTTCAATTAATACAATTATTTACAATGCTTTAGGACAACTTCAGAGAAGAAAATAGCCTTATGCATATAGATGTGATTAAACTTCTTAGGAAAATGAACACACCACTCTACAACTCAGTCATTCCCAGGGAGGGTCCAAAGGACACTGACACCTGGTATGGAGGGAATGTTGTCACTACACTGAACCAACTTTCAGTAATAATGCAGATGTGAATGTTCTCTATGCTAAGGAATGTTTGCAATATTGTGCAGTTTCTAATTTAGGCTTCTAGCATCAATCAGCTCTACCTTTATGCAATCTTAATTTTGTTTTGAGTGTGTTGTGGAAGAGATAGACCATGCCTAAAAATGCACTATGGGGGTAGAAAAAGTTTTGGCCAATATACAGAAGCATTGAGGAGACAAGTGCTGACTATCCCTGGTGAAGTAGGTAGGACTGACAATCATTTTCTTCCAGGGTGACACATATTGGTTTCCCTTGAATGACAATAACTACTCCAATTGCCGAAGTCAATTATCTGTTGTTTATTGCTGTTGCATCATTTTTGTTAAGAACTGGATTTTGCAAAAGTTCCATAGTAGTCCTGGACTCATATTTGTAGAGTTCCATCACATCTCTCGGCATAAGTGTCTCAAGTCATTAATTTCACTTGCACAACAGCTATTTCATATGTGTGCCCAAGACGAAAAGATGTGAAAACCAATTTCAAAAGCATGAAGCAGATTTTGACCTTTAAACCACCTCTTCACCTCTATGTATGTTAACAACTATTTCAAGTTAATGTCTAATATGTGACATTGCTTCCCTTATTTGCATCTGTTTCTTTAAGTCACAGCTATGGGCAGTGTAATGATGTCATTCAATGTGTGCATCTTTGTTTTGGGGAGAAGAAAGGAGCTGAAATATAATGAATTGTGGAAACTATTCTTCTTATGACTAAGAGCATGTTCTACTTACTACTGTTTTTTTTTCAATGGTATTCCTCTCCAAACATTCTTAATTACCAGTCTGAAGTTTTTGGGAGCAGAGTGTACATGAGGTAAGTTTGACCATCTGTTTTCTGCATATTAAGCAATGTAGTAACTGTTTCTAAGCAATGATATGCAGAAATTAATTTAACAAAAGTAAACACCTAATAAATTTGACCATGCAGACATAGAGTGACTGCTAATTAAAAGTGTTTGTATGTCAATACTCTGTTTTTGTAACATTATTTTTTCCTAATGACAGTGAGACACAGTATAAGTGGTTCCTTAATGCTGAGGTAGCTCTGTTTTTCCTGCACCCAAATAAGCATCATAAGGCAGTAAATGATGAAGGCAAATTCCAGATGCATGGAATAGTGCATGTCTTACACCATGGCACATAATGCAGTTTTTAAAGTTATTTTTTTCTGATCTAATTCAATTAAAAACAATGTGAAAGTACACTAGATTACATATAGAATGCCTTTTCACAGGAACATTCAGTGCTTCCATCAGTGTACAGGTACTATGATCCCTTATACATGATCTTTAAGAGCTTTTGTGACATGTTGAATCCTAGCACAAGAAACAGCTCACCATCACTCTTTTCTTGCTTTATCTGGTAAGTGGTGAATCTGCATTGATCATCTGGTCTGGTTTCCAGAACACTATTGCAGAATCTGGAAGTAAAAGCTAATGAAGCTGGCAGCAGGCAATCTCATGCTTCATCTCAGTATACGTACTTACAAACACAAAATAGTACATGGTGTCAGAGGTAATTGAAAATGTCGTTCGAAATTGTATTTTAAAATGCTACATCTACAGCCTCTTGGAAGTCTCTCTCCAAGGTAAACTGTCAGACAAAGAAGTTGTAATTTGGTTTATACTTAACTGTGAGTGGTTTATCAGAGGAGTGTGAAATGGTATACTGTTCTACATCTCTGTAAGCTGCTTGGGAAGAAGCCTGGAAGTGTGTGTGTGTGTGGGGGGGGGGGATGGGGTTGAAGAGACAGCCTGTGATAAGGCAGAATGTCAGTGCTAACCCAGTTGTAAAAAAAATACAGTTCCTGTAATTTTGATCTTCATGAAGGAGTAAGGTCTAACAGAACATGTTGGTGCTTGGGTCAATATGGCAAGCTATTCTTTATTTAGTTAAATTTTTAACCAGGTTAGAATGCTTCGTTATGTCAATAAAAATTGTATGTGGTGCTGGAGATAATTAGATGAGGGGCAGATTGTTGATAGAAGTGGATTTAATGTTAAACAAAGGAAGTGATGTATGCAGAATGACTGAAATTACTTCACCATAGCTTTTATAATTTTAACTTTTTTGCTAGTTAAAAAGACCCCAGTGCGGATATATTATTGTGTAGAGTTGCCTGTGAGACAAAACAAATGAAAACAATCAAAAAAGTCACAGAAACCATGGAAAGCACAAAATGTATGAGAAATCATTGCTAAAATCTGTACAAACTGTGGCTAAATGTATGATACAAAGAAATTCCCTGTGATGAATGACGTGCGTAGAAACCATAGAAAAACAAATCATTTTGATAAAATGAGTAAATGAAGTAAATAGATTTTCAATTAAAATCAACATGAATAGCAGAACAAAGAAATAAAAGGCACAGAAAAACACAATGAGATGACCAGTAAGAATTCTTAGCAGAGAAGCTTGCAATTAATGCTCAAAGTGTGTTTACTCTGGACTTTGGTGTAGTATGAGTGTGTAATGTATAGTCAAGGCATAAATCTGAAAGACAGTGAACTAAAACCATTGATGTGTAAACTCCTTACTCGGGTCATCATGTAATGCCATTGGTTGAGAAAGTGCTTACATGTGGAAAGCAGAGGAATAAAAAATGCAGTACTTTAGTTTCAGAAAGTGAGAGTAGACTTGATGGAAACTTGACAAGGTAAGAAGATTTCATAATTCAAATATCTTTTAATTTCTCCAAGTCTTTTGGGTTTCTAATACCATCACGGGAATGGACCCCATTCCTAAGTCAAAGTACGATTAAAGTTCAGTAAATTAGTATTGTTTTAGTCTTTGATGTCACCCAGTAGTGCTCTTCGCATCACCCACAATGTGCCCAGTAATGACTCCTTCTGCAGTTCATGTAGAGTTACATGTATTGGTAACATATCTAAATATGATTGCAAATTATTTTTTATAAGACCCGTTGCTCCTACTACTATTGGAACTGTCTGGGTATCTTTCTTCCACATTGCTCTCATTTCTGCCTGCAGATTCTGATATTTTATGACTTTGTGTCTGTCTTTATGCAAGACACTGTAGTCACTGGGTATGGCAATTTCAATAATCAAGGCTACTCTTGTCTTCTTTTCCTGGACCACTATATCCAGTTTTCTAGCATCTGTTTTTTGAACTGTTGGTAATGGATGATCCCATGTGATGTAGACTTCTTCATTTTCTAAGATGCTTTGTGACCCATGTTTCCAGTGTTTTTCGGCCACTTCAGTACCATAATGTTTGCACAATCCCCAGCTCAACAGTCTCGCCACATTATTATGCCTTTCAGTATACAGTCCTTCTGCCATTAGTACATCGCAACCAACAATGAGGTGTGCAACTGTTTCCAATTCAGTTTTACAAAACCTTCATTTGTCTGTTTCTCCCACATGTTCAATGGACTTTATAAACTGTGTACGTAGCCCACTATCCTGGGCATCTAATATTAACCTTTCATCTCTTGGTTTGAATTCACCTCTCCTTAACCATTCTGGTGTTCGTTCCTGATCAACATGCTATACTTGCAACTATATTTATGCTTTTTCCTTGCCTTTTCATCTGATCCTTCACCTTATATTCTTTTGTTTTTTTGGCATATTCAGTTGCTGCCTGATTGTTATCTACTTCTGGTCTGATGTCCATTCCTGCTTGATGCCGATAAGCTTCTGCTAGATTAAGCAGAGAAGTCATCTTAGATTTATTCTCCTCATGTTTTAAAACTTTCACTACGTTTGGGTCTCGTGAGATCAGCAGATATGTGTGGAGTTCCACAACTGCAGATCTATACATATAATCAATTTCAAGGAGGTCCACCCCTCCTTCAAAACAGGGAATATATAATCTTGGTATGCGCTGATTTTTATAAATAATTTGGTGAGCATGAAGCATCCTTCTTGTTTTCCTATCTAATCTATTCAAAATGTTTTGGGCCAGTCAATCACTCCAAAACTGTAAATTAGGGCAGGAAGAGCAAATTGGTTTATAGATTGGATTTTGTTCCTAGATGTCAGTGCTATTTTCAGGATTAATTTAAGTCTTCTAAAATATTCTTTACTAAGTTTTATTCACATTTGTTTGTGTTTTATTGTTGATCCTTCATCAATTCCCAAATATTTATACACTCCTTCTTGCTCAAGTTCTTTTATATCACATTCTTGTCCCAAACTGATGTTTTCCTGGCATTGCAGGTTTCCTGCTTTAAAGGTTGCTTTTGCACATTTATCGAGACCAAATGACATTCTTATATCATCTGAAAATGTTTTGACAACTTGCAGTTGTGCTTTCAGTTCCTCATCTGATGAGCTATACGGTTTTAAATCATCGACAAATAGAAGGTGAGAAGTCTGTACACATTGTTGTTTTCTAGGAGCCAGATTATAGCCATGGCCTAAGCTGTTCAGTAAACAGCTTAATCAATTAAAGGCAAGGCAGAATAGTAACGGTGACAGACAGTCACCCTGGAATATCCCCCTTTAAATTTTTATCTCTGGGATAACAATTTGTCCTTTATCATAGCTTAATTGCAAAGTGGCCTGCCACTGTTTCATGGTGTCTGTAATATAGTCGATCAGTGTGGGGTGTATCTTATACATTTTAAGCGCTCTTTTATTCATGAGTGAGGGATAGTATCAAATGCTTTGTTGTAGTCAATCCATGCCATACTTCCCCCTTTTACAGTTCTCTACTATGACTTTATTTAACAACAAATTATCCTTTGTTCCATATGACTTTCTTTTATTGCCATTTTGTTCTACTGCCATAATTGAGTTTTCTTCTAAATGACTATAAACTATGTCAACATCAATTCCCATGTATAGTTTATATGTCATTGGAAGGCAAGTTACTGGTCTATAATTTTTAGGGTAGCTTGCAGGTTCACTCTTTAGTAGGAGTATTGTTTTTCCTTTTGTTAGCAAGGTTGGTGTCTGTTCTCAGTGTTCATATAAATAGTTCTTACTCATGGCTAAATCTTCATGCAAAGATGTTAATACTTTTAACCAGAGGTTAGGTACTGCATATGGGCCTGGGGTTTTCCATTTAAAGACTTTTCTTAACTTTGTTTCAATGTCCCTAGCTGTTACTTCATCCCATTTCATATCATGTACCTTAAACTTCTTATTTTTTTTTTTTTTTACTTCATCTATCCATTTAGCATCTTTATGTTCCACAGGATCTTCATAGATACTTCTCAAGAATGTATCTATTTCTTCTTTTTATGGTAGTCTCTCAATTCCTTTTACCTTATTTCCCGGTTCTCTATAAAACCTTTTTTGGGTCATCAATAAATTACTTATTTTGCACTTTTCCTTTATATTTATCTCCACAGCTTATACGTTTTTCAGCCTGTGCTGAAATGTTTCGTTTGTTATTTGCAATAGTGCATGATAGATCCTGGTCTGTTCTAATTATCACATGTATCTTTCTTAGTATTTTTGTTGATCTATTCCCTCTTCCAAAGTCTTCTATCAGTGATACTTCTTGTCTTAGTTGCTTTATAATTTTCTCTATTCAGTATTTCCATGATGGTATTCGATTTCTCCCCTTCTTTTCCCTCACTACCCTGTGTTCTTGTGGTAGAACTTTTATCAGTTATTAATTTAGCTGCACAGTAATATATCCTGTTTACTTCTGTTATATCACATGGATCTCTATGAACAGTCCTAATTACTGTGTTCATTTGTTTTATCAGACTTCTGACTTTTTCGGTTTTATTAACCTTCTGCAGTCTATTTTCTTCATTGATCTTGATACATCTGTCCATGTCTATTAAATCAAGCAATTCTTCTCTTAGCTCATTTTCTTCCAAACTAAGGGCACAGCCCTTGTTTTCCAATTCTTGTGGGCATTCTAAAGAAGGTTCTATACATCTTCCTGTGACACAGTCTCATCAATTTCATCCTGTGCTGTCTGTTGCTCTATCATAATCTGGTTCAAGGCTCCAGAGAGCATCCCTGCACTACCAGGCTATAACTCATACCACACTTTTAGGCCATGCAACCTGGACCGGAACACCAAAGGCAGAGGTGTGTCCATATTCATTAAGGATATCCAAACCTCCAGGCTAGTTGCTCAGCATAATGCAGCCAAGGTTATCCAAGTGCAACTAACTCTGGGCAAAACTGCAATCCAAATTGTAGCTTGCTACAGATCACCCACCATGCCCCAGGATTCCCACTCCTCTTTTCTTGATGTACTGGAAAATATTAGGGTTCAACCAAACACCCTAATAATAGGTGATTTCACTACTCCACCATTAACTGGGAAAACTACTCATGTACCAACTCCTTTGCTCAACGCTTTCTGGAATTCATAAACTCCAATGCCGTGGATCAACTTATCCACACCCCCACCAGGGGCAGCAATATCCTAGATCTAGTCATTACCAACATGAGTGACCGGTGTTCCACACCTGAAGTCAACGCCTCATTGGTCCGATCCAACCATAAGTTAATTACCATAGATATCCACATCCTGCCCCCACCCCCCATTAAGGAAACCATGGTAAAAAATTTCTCCAAAGCCAACTTCATGCTTCTTAAGACAGAAGTGCTGAACTTCATAACACCCATGCAGATGGACAATACAGTTACGACTACTGAATCCTACACAATTGCACTTTATAAGCACTTACATGAGTGCATGGATCATGCTATCCCAAACAGAACCAAGATGCTATCCTCCAAAAAAGGAAGCCAATCTGGTGGTCCCCTGCCATAAACAAACTGTACAACAGAAGGAAGAAACTGTTGCAAAAGAGAGTAAAATCCCATGAGTGGAGGAGCTCCCTGGTCAGCCTCAGTAAGAAGTTGCGATCCCTGATAAAATCCTCCAAAGCTAGTCACGAAAACAAAATCACCACTGATTCTAAAGACAATCACAAAGCATTCTATAGCTATGTCAAGTATCTCAATGGCAACACTCAGATCTGCTCTGAGTTACAGCACAATGGCACTAAATATACAGACCCAACTGATATTGCCAACATCCTGGTAGATAGGTTCAGTGCTAACTTTACCCCCCCTCTCACCCCTAAAGAGCCCATCTCTATACCAGAAGAATGCAAAGTTCCTTTAATCACAACTACACAGGTAAAAACCACACTCTCCAAAGCCAAGAACACAGCATCCATGGGACCAGACAACATCCCAGGCTGCGTTCTACATGAACTACAGAACAAACTGGCACCCCACCTAAGTACCATGGTCAATCATAGCCTCACCTCAGGCTTTGTGCCTGCTGAATGGTGCATAGCAACAGTTATCCCACTCCACAAGGGGGAGCCACCACGGAACCCAGGAACTACTGCCCCATTAGCCTGACGAGCCTGGTCTGCAAGGCCATGGAACTTATAAACAAAGACATTGGTAATCTCCAAACTCTGGACCCCACCCAGTTCAGGTTTGTAAAAGGCAGATCATGTCTCCTAAACCTGATAGACTTCTTTGAAGCAGTCACCAAAGCTGTAGACAAGGGTAAGGTGGTTCACACAGCCTATCTAGATCTTGCCAAGGCTTTCAACACCATCCCCCACTCTGGAATTATACATAAACTCACTAAACTAGGTATAAATCCCTATGTCACAAGATGAGTTGCCAACTGGCTCACTGACAGAATCCAAATCCGACTTCAGATCAGTGATAAGTGGAGTACCACAGGGTTCAGTCCTGGGTCCTCTCCTGTTTGGTATCTACTTCTCTGAAGTACAGGCTAACACAGAAGGTCTTTGGCTAACGAAGTTCGCAGATGACTGTAAACTAGGAGCCATAATCAAAACTCTTAACAATATGGACATCCTCACTGAGACAGATGCCTGGTGTCAAAGCCATGGCCTCAAGCTCAATGCCAAAAAGTGCATTGTCATCCCCTTTGGTAAAAACTCTGTACCCATGAACTACAACAAAGGTGGTAGTATACTTAACACTGAAAGTGTGATAAGAGACCTTGGGATACAGGTGGACAGTAGTCTCTCCTTTGATAATCACATCACCACGGTAGTCAGGAAATCCTCATCACAAAAGGTTTCTCATCCAGAAAAAAAGAGGTCATTGTTCCCCTCTACTCATCACTCATTAGACCCATTATAGAGTACAATGCCCCTTTTGGTATGTACCTCACAAGACATCTACAACAACTGGAAAGGCCACAGAAATACCTCACAAAGAGGATTACTGGCCTCAGACAGATGCCCTATGCACACTGTCTCAAAAAACTCCAGCTTTACTCCGTCATATATCGCCTACTCAGAGGTTCATCCCGGGGGTCACCTCTGTGGCTCTGCTCGACAGTGGCACAGGAAAATAATTTACTTGGATGGCAAAAGCCAGGGTACCTTTTTGGCTGAGCTTGTATAGGCCCTAGGGCCGATAGCCTAGTACCTACCTATGAACTCACTCGCCTATCACTCTTCAACATTAACTGCATCAGAGTTTCCACAGTTTCCTGTTCCTTTCCTTGCTGTCTAGCTTCAAGTGAATGTTTATACTGGTTTCCTATGGAACGCTGCAAATTATCTTCATATGGCACCAGACCAATTGCTTCCTTTTCCACTAGTTTCCCCCTTAATTTGGCTATCCATTACTGTATCTTGTTGTGGTGCTTTCTGAATTAGATTTTCTACACTAAATCCTTCACTTTACAGGTACTCCATAACCTCAGTTTCTATTTCTTTAACTTCTCCATTGCTAATCTCCTTTTCTACTTTTCCTCTTTGTCTTCTTATTTTTTTATAATGTAAAGTTTTCCATGTCTAGATTCCTTTGTCTGTATTTCTCTTCAAATATCCTTGGTGCTGCTCTTTTTGTATTGGTTAGTTTTGCTTTCTCCTCTGCATAAATATTACACCGTATTAAATCTCTTTTTCTTTCCTATGTCCATATTTATTCTTTAGATATCTCCTGATCTTCCTGTTTCTCCCTGCTTTGGGGGCTCACTCCAGCCTGCTGTGATATAACCTGTGTTAGACCTTCTCCATTAAATCCTTCACTTGGCAGGCACTCCATAATTTCAACTTCTATTTGTTTTAACTTTTACTTTATTGATCTTCTTTTCTACATTCCATCTTTATGATATTATTTTTTTATTGTGAAATTTTCCATATCCAGATGCCTTTGCTTGTATTTCTCTTCAAATATCTTTGGGGCTGCCTTCTTTGCATTGATTAATTTGGCTTTCTCCTTTGCATGAATATTGCACCATGTCAAATCTCTCTTTCTTTCCCATGTCCATATATTTTTTTTATACTTTTCAAATATCTCTTGGTTTTGTTGTTTATATTTTCGCAGTTCCTCAGAGCTTTTTGTTACAAACAGATCAAAGTTTCTTGATCTATATACTGTTTTTTATACATTTTCATTTGAAGCTTCTGACAGTGTTTTTTGCAGAAGTATTTTCTTTCCTATAATTACTCTCTTAATTGTTTTGTATTTCTTGTGTCTGGAAATTCTGGGCTTTTTGCATAATAGTAACAATACATAATTTCTTTCTTATCCTCAATAGTCCACTTTGTCGTCTTTATGGCTCTTCTTTGGCCTATCAGTTTTTTTGATTTTTGTGGATTGCCACTTCCTTCTACAACAGGGGGCCATCCTCCCCCTGGACCTGGCCTGGCCCCATTGTAGGAATGTTTCCGTATTTTGAGGATTCTGCTCTGTCATCTTTCCCAGTCCTAGCACCAGTGTGCCTACCAGGATTGGGCACTTTTTTATCCTGGGTCTTGTGCAGCCAGCTATCTTTTTTTTGTTTTTGACCTACTTCTGTCCAGGATATGTGCTATATAAAAACATATGGGAACTCACTAAAATGTCCAGTGTGAGGATTTGCATTGAGGGTAAGATTTTTTTTTTTTAGCCGTTTACTAGGAATTAATCCTATTAGGGGTGGCTCATCCTATCGGACTGCCGGACTGCAGCCCTCCCACCTACAAAATAACAAAAACAAAATCTATAAAACATAAAAACAAAGACTGCCTTTACCAGCAGTCCTGATATGGTAACAAAGGTACCCAGCAATCATTGCTGTGAGGTACCAGGAATCTGTGTGGCGACCGCACAGAACAGAGGAGCTCCAGACTGCTTCAGCCACAGTCAGGACCAATGAAGAGGACTGAGCTGCTCTCACGGGATGTTTTCAGTGTGCGGGCTTCAGGTAGCTGTTTGGATTGTGGGCTGTTCAGTCGCTGGATCAAGGGCTTCGTGGATCGGTCTCGCGGATCCGGTAGGTGAAGGGCTGTGTGTGTGCTTCGATCACTGGGCTTGGTGTGTGTGCTTTGTGGATCGGTCGCTGGGCTTGGTGTGTGTGCTTCGTGGATCGGTCGCTGGGCTTGGTGTGTGTGCTTCGCGGATCGGTTGCTGGGCTTGGTGTGTGTGTGTGTGTGTGTTTTGAGCAGAAGCCCATACACCTTATGGAAGCATATTATTGAAACTTTCCATATTTATGATATTTTAGTAAAAAGCAGCTACAATATTTCCAACATGCAATGACCTTTGTCAAATTCTGTGAATGTGGCTTGTGCATTATCTGTGAACCATTTCATAATACTGTAGAAGCAAAGGAAAAAGCACATCTTTGCTTTGCAATCAAGAATGCAGACTGCTACCAGCAGTTTTCAATCTCACACAAAAACAACACTTAAAGGTCATGCATATTTTCCACTGAATAATCATAGCAACGTAATATTAGATGGCTTTAATGTCCTCAAATAAATCATACACTTACTTACAAACTTACCCAGCAGTGTAACAGCATGCTTGGCAGGCCTGTTGATGTTGCAGAAAAATTCTCACCTGTAATGCATGTGATTTTTGTGTTTGAATGCATCTAAAAAGTCAGAAATTTAGGTGAGGAGACAGAGCTGTACACCTCATGCCAGATTATCTTCCCAGAAGGGATACTGAGATGATATGCTTTGACAATATCCCCAAGAAGTAGAATTTGTAAGAGGTCCAATGGGCTGTTAGGAGGCTAAATTGGACATTCTTCCAGGATGTGAGAAAATGTGGACTAGAATATAAATGAAGCCACCATATGCATGTTCAGGTCTGAGGGATTGATAACTGAATAGGGAATATTGCAAAGAATCCAATGTTTCATGGAGTGATGGTAGTCTGAATACCCTATGATTCAATATAAAATACCCAGTGACCAATTTGCTGAGTGTGTGTGTGTGTGTGTGTGTGTGTGAAATGCCCCAGTTACTATATACTGGTGGCTAGAGAGAGCAAATGGTGGTGGGTAGAGATACTCAAGCTTGAACCCTGTACCTTGTATGTAGGTGTTAAGGACCTGAATTCCCTACCCACCACCATTTGTAAAAAAAAAAAATTGCAGATTTTTGCCACATATGTGATCTGATCTATTCCTCATAGTATTTGTGGCTTCTAAATACTGCAATGCTCAATATTTGATGGTGCAGTGGTAGCATTGTTGCCTCACAACTGCAGGTTCTCAGGTTTGATTCTTGGCTGGGGTGCCTTCTGTGTGGGGTCTGCATCTTCTCTGTGGGTTTGCTTTTGTGTCCTCCCATGTTACAAAGACATGTCTGCATTATTTCTTCCTGGGCCTTTGCTGAAAATTGTATTTTGTTCCAAGTCAGATTGTCCTGATTAACAAATGTTAAATAAAATTGACAGGCATTTGAATTTCAGACTTCAGGTTTCTGAATGTTTAATTCCTTGCATATTTGATGGTGCAGTGGTAGCATTGTTGCCTTGCAGATATAGGTTTTCTGGTTTGATTCTTGGTTGGGGTTCCTTCTGTGTGGAGTCTGCATTTTATCCCTGTGTTTGTGTGGATTTGCTCTGGTGTCCTGCCATTTTACAAAGACATGTTTCTGCAGTATTTCTCCCTGGGCCTCTGCTGAAAATTGTTTTTGTTCCGTCAGAAGTAAAATTGATATTGAATTTCAGACTTCATATTCTTCAGAAAATGCATAGTAATACAACCTTTTATTTTAGCAATTTTCTAAGATGAATATTTGAAAATTGTCCTTATTTTTGGGACTGTATTACCCCATTATTGGCTTTGTCCAGTTTTTTTGTGCTAAGGTTGACAGCTATGGCAAGAACTGAATTCACTGAATATGTTTGAGGGCTATATTCCCTCATTACTGGGTTTGTCCAGGTGTTTTGTGCTAAGAGGTTGACTGCTATGGTGAGAACTGAACTGAATTCATTAAATGATAGCCATTTAAGTCTCTGTCTTCCCCTCTTTCACAAAGCAGTCGATTTGGCGTAGAGGTATGTTGCTCTGACTGTTTTGCAGAGGGACCTTGGCAGTAAAATGTATGGTGGTAACGCAGCATTTTTCTTTCACAAAGCAGCTGATTTGGCATAGTGGTATGTTGTTCTGACTCTTTTGCACAGGGACCTTGGCAGTAAAATGTATGGTGGTAACACAGCATTGTATTCTAGCAACTTTCCAAGATTATGCAAGTAATGTTTAATGTGTCCTTGGTTTTTGGCCTTTTGACCCCCCCCCCCCCAATAAATTTGGCTTTTTCCAGATTTCTTGTGCTGCGAAGTTGAGATGCAGTTGAGTATTGAGTAGATTTTTACAAGGAGCTGAGAGCTGCAGGGAAAGAGAAGTTTAGTGCTGCTTATGCTAAGTCAGCTTACATTGTTAATAGCACAACAGGTTGTGTACTTGCGTTTGATGCAGAACGTTGTTGGTTCTACTCCCACAAGGGGTGAGTGCTGCCGTACTGAAAAAGTTAAGATACTAACTATGAGCCTGTTATCAGTTTGCCATCTGTTTCCTATTGCAATATTACTAGCTTATCATTTTTAATGTAATATAGGCAATTTATTCCTCAGGGGCATCAGACGCTTTATTTTTCGATGAAACCATGAAATATAAAGGTGTTTGCTAGCAGCAACCTCTTCATTAGTTACAGATTTATTTAATGTGGAATTATTTAGATGACTTTTTTGCTTCAGAGATTGTGCATATTTACTGATAATGGTGGACTGTAGAATTGTGCATATTTACTGATAATGGTGGACTGTAGAAGTTTGAGTAGACTTATGATGGAAATGTTCTGAACTGGGCAGTTTTGTCATTATTGGTGCATGCATTTTATTTCATCGTTTACTGGAAAAATGTTCAAAACAATAGAAAGGTGTATCAAAGAGCACATGTATGTTTCATATGCAAGGGGCCTATGATTTGAAAACAGCCCAGAATTAATCTTTATCTGCCACTGGTAAAATGTATTTTCTTTGAATGTGGGTTTCAATGCTGTTTCAATGAATGTGAGTTTCAAGGGCAGTGAAGTTTTAATGCTAAGTTTGTTTAGCAGATGTCTTAGTGTTTGTGCTGTAAAATGCAAAATAAAACTTTCAAATGAAGTCCAAATCATCATAGAAGTAAATCAGTATGCACATTAGTGTTTATGGTAAATGGAGTGAAATAGCCAAGTAATGGATCATTGGAATGGCTGCAGGGGGAGGCTCCATGAATTTGTGAGGGGGGAGGGCGGCAAACTTAAAGACAGCCCCAGCTCAACTATACCTCCCAACTGTCCAGATTTTCAAAGAATGAATAGATTTTTGCTTCTTATTTTTGGTTTGTTCCTCATAAAATTTGGGGTTTTCTGGCAAAATCATTTAGGAATTAAGTCACTAAATAATGACACACTGAGTTTCATACTTCATAACCTTCAGAAAAATGCATGCTAAAGTAAGACCTGTTGTTCTATCAACTGTCTCAGTTTATACAAGAGCAATTTTTAGTACTGTTTATATGTTCCCCCAATATATTTGGCCTTGTCCAGATTTATTGCATTAACAGGTTGAGAGGTACATGCAAATAAATTGCTTTATACAATTAGGCATAGCCAAACCTCTCAACTGTCCCTGATTTTGGCTCAAAATGTTGCTTTTCCCCTAATAATCCCTCCGCAAAATAGCAATTTTGGAAGAAAACATGGAGGGTTTACAATTAAGAAATAACTGTAATAATCAGAGTTATATACTACTTTTATTTCAGAAATACACGTATATTATTTTATTTTGTCAGCTACTCAAGTTAACAGTACTAATATTAAGGTGTCCCTTCTTTGACAGGTTCCTAGCTGTATTGTGTGGCTATTTTATATTTTTACATCACATTTTTGGTTCATTTTTCATAAAATTGTGGGGTTTTTTTGGCAAATTAGTGACAAATCATTAAAGACTGAAGTTAGAAAATAATGACAGACATTTGAGTTTCAGATTTCATACCATTCAGAAAATTCATACTAATGCAAGACCTATTCTATTATCTTTCTAAGTTTAGAAGAGCAATATTTTAAAAAAATGTCCTTATTTTTGGGCCTTTGTCTCACTTCTTTGTATGGCTTTATCCAGATTTCTTGCTCTGAAGTTGAGAGTTATGACAAATGTGTCAGGGCCATCACAGTCAGCCAGAGACATTTCAAATTGTGACATACTTGTTGCACCCCTCTCCCCCATGTAGTGACTCTGGATGTGTCGAAGCAAGGCAAGGAGTAGTTATGCAGAGTATCCCCCCCCCCATCCAAGGTAAACACAAGTACTAGAGTGGCTTTTCATCTGTCTTTGATTTTTGCAGAGTGGTCTGGTTTCTGTCATTTTTTTGTACTGTTGATTTATGCTTATTCCTCAAAGTGCCTGTTGCTCTGTGTTTAAGTAGCAAATAGCAATACTAGCCCGGTTAACAAATGTAAAATAAATAAAATAAATAAATAAATAAATTTAGTGACCATCATCAGGTAAGCTTGGCTGAGATTGTAAGATGCAAGTAAGCTTTAATAAGCATACTGTTAAAGAATTGCCAACATTTGAAAGCCTTTCTGTTGTTGCCATGTAGAGAATACTTAACTAGATAATATATAGGCCTCGGGTATTGAAATGCATATGATAGTATTTGTAATAAAGGACAGGATTACATTATTTTAAGAAGCTCATTACACTTGGAGACTTCCAGTCATCTCTGCAGGCTTTACCCATAAACTAAACAGAATGCCAATCGTGTGGTCCATAACCTGTACTGTAATCCTTTTATGCAATGTATCTTGAGCTTATTTCTTGTTTGCTTTTCATTTTTTACTTTGATCATGTTTTCCCCATGAAACAAGTAGATGTCAGGCAGCAGGTCTTTTTTTGGATAAGAAACATTTTTACAAGTGGGGGCATCAGAGATTTCTACTTTCAGCATGTTACTTGGTACTTTAATAAAACTGAATATAAATTATAATTAGAACTGCAGTGCAAGAAGTGGCTTGAGTTGAGTGCTGCTCATTTTTCTTATACTTGATTTTGACTGGCATTCCATTAATGTATTTAAAAAGTAATTTATTTTTTCATGCCTCACAACCTTTTTGTTTCCATCTAGATATTAAGTAAGTTGTCATGCAGCCAATGCGTTGAAATATTTTTATTCTTCTGCACTTCATTTTGTCTTGATTGGACTCTCATAATGACGGTTTGGCACCCAGGGCAGTGTATTTAGTTAGTTTTTATGGTTTTGAGCATAACTCCTCCCCTTTCTAGTTGGCCACACCCCTTCCCATTGACCCAACCCATTCAGCTGTCTCCTGCAGCCCCCCTTTGATTTGAAGTCACCAGCCGCCACTGAATCCTATTCAGATGTATCATTCAGTGAACCCAGTAAGTCATGCTGCAAAGAAAGCTCCATTACCGTTGAGAAGGACCTGAAAAGGATCGAACATATGGCTGTGACTAAGAAACAGACTGAGCCTACTATACAGGTAAACAGGTGGCAACTGCTGTGAAGTCATGATATAAAATCAAGCTTTGTATAGATCCACAAGATTTTACTAAAACTACTTGAGTACTATGCATTGCATACCATTCATCAAGTTGTTTCTGTCATTCCAGGAGTAAAGTATTTACTTAACATGATTATAAACAGGAATCTTGGCAAGTTATGCTTGCTACAGAAAGGTATGAGTTGTACTTTTAATTTATGTATGGGAAGTAGTGCATCAAAAATGATCATGAGGCTTGATACTATAATAGTTATGATTATTAATAATGTAGTGGTGTAAGGTCAGACCACTGAAGAGCATGACAAAAAACTGACAGTGTTACTGAAGAGAGTAACTGATACAACATAAGCTCAAGGTGAACAAAATTAAGTCTAAAATCAGAATTACAAGGCTGTAATATATTGGTCACCTTTGAACACATAATGGTTTAAAACCAGATAATCGTGACCAGACCACACCAACCGTGGGTAAATCCAGCATTACCCACAACCAGGCGTGGGTTATTGCTATATTCTCAGACAGAAAAAGAGCTGTTAGCCAAAGTACATTTTTCTGAAAAGCTCCAATGTTGTGGGAAAAGCATTGATGTTACATGAGCATAAGCTGTTTCAGAGTACATTTCAGAAGATATCACCAAAAACTTAAAAAAAAATGGTGTGATCACAGCATATCACAAAAAATCAACTTAATTGTGAAGTCAGTGTCAGAAAAAAAGATGCATACAGCATATATGCTGAGTCATGCATATTTGCCATAGCATCAGGAGGAATAGCTTAATGATAAACTATTAGCAACATGAATAATTCCACAAATGTCTGGGACTAAAAAAAAAAACCTCACAGAGTATCAGCAAAGGACTGAAAGCAATCCCGAGGTGCAGATGTTTGAAGACATGGCTATAAAAGGTTAGCTGGAAAATAATACAAACATAAGGAGCAGTCATTCTTTTTATTTAAATAAGATACTTGTATGTGAGGCTAGACATTCAAAGCTGATAAAATGATGCTTATCAGATAAAGAAAGAAGAGCTGTCAGAAGAGCACAAGCCTTACTTAAAAATTATGAAGTGCAAAGAAATAACTAATTTTGTGTGTTACTTTGGCCAGGCATGTTAGTGCTAATATAACAAGAAGTGTGTTTAGTGCAATAAATTTGCAATAATGACGGTAAAAGATAATTCCTTATTTACTTCAGGGAAGATCACGTATTATGGTTAGAAAAATTCTGCTTCATTTTCAAGACTGTATATATTCAGTCTGTAAAGTACTATTCTTATATTTCTAAGGCTATGAAATTAACTGATGCTACACATTAAGGGGTAATCCAATCACTGAAAAATATTATTTTTAAAACTTGGAATTCCAGATGCAAGAATAACAGAAAGTATAGCACAGGTAATGTATTACAACATGCAAGCATGGAATTAAACAGAACTTTGAAATTATGTGAGTTTTAGCACATTTGTGGTCCTAACTATTCACAGTCTACTGGTTGAGAGGACTGTACGTATTATTAAAAATATTGTGAAAACATCAATCAGCATTAACAGAAGCTGTTATGTTGAGTCACGCTTAGCTTTATTTGAATATAATATTCCTCTGCAGAAATTATTGAGTTGTAGATTAAAAAGTACAAACATTATATCTGTACAAATATATCTGCATCTCTAATACTCCATAAAAAATTCAAGTAATAGAATTGCTAAAACAAAATCAGTCTATAAAAAAGTTGTATTATAATAAGATTGTAGGAAGAATATCTTTATTAAAAGAAGACAGAGTGAGAATACAGGAAGTTTCCATTGAGAAACATCCAGAAGGTGTAGCAATGTGAACAGCCAAAGTCATTTATTTGTTTTCAGAGATGTGTCCAGAAGGAGAGATATCCTAAGAGGTGTCACTGACTTGTAATACCTTCATATATACGCAGGTATTTGAAGAAGTGCCTAAAAAGATGTAGCCAAAGAAGTGTCTGTGAATGATTGTGATGTCTTCAGAAATTTTGAGGTGCTCACAGAAGTTTCCAGAGAGATATCCAAAAGAGGTTTCACTGACTTGTAATGCCTTCAGACAGATTAAAGTATTTAGAGAAGTGTCCGGAGAGATATCCAAAGAGGTGCTCCAAAGTCTTTTTTTTTTTTTCTTAAGTTTTCTTAAGGCAAGTTTTCATCACTTGTTGCCTGTGCATTTTTTTGTTTGTATTGACTTTGATGTGCTATTTTAATCCACAACATTGATTTCTGTAATTGCCCTGTTTGTTACTTTATAGACAGATCTGCACTTACAAGGAGAAAGACTGGAACAGAAAAATACACTTTAAATTTCAACTTGCTGCTTCTCTAAGTCAGTGTTATCTCAGAATTACTACATGTAAGTGTGTATGGGGTGCATGGGTGCTAGGCCCCTGAAAAGAAAAGTATGCTGATTTTTTATATAATCTGTAGTTTTCTCATTTTGGACTCTAGCAGTTAAATTCCTATGCTAATTCTGCTGTGTGTTTTACTTGCAAGCAGTTTAGTCTGACAGAATGATACAGAAAGCCTTAAGAGGCATTCCTACAGATGGTTTAGAATGAAAGTAGTGTTAACAGAGCTCACAACATCCAGTGGGCCTATTCAAAACATGTAAACACGTTAATTTCCTTGTGTGCCAGCCTTACTGCACACACCACAAAATCCCTTTTTGAGATTTGGAAGATTGCTCAAAAAGCTATCTAAATATTTAGACAGATTTAAGTAGTACTGACTTAGTTTGTGTTTTAATTATTATATGGATAAAATGAGTTTTTGTTTTAATTAATATATGGATAAAGTATTAATGGCCTTGCTTTATATCTGTGTAAATTAACTGGCATGTAGTTACACAAATGTTTGAGCAAAATGATTCCAAAATCTATCTTTACACACACACATATATATATATATATATATATGCATTTATATATATATATATATATATACATGCATGCATACATACATACATAGATGTATACACAAGTGTGTTTACATATATATGTATGTATGTATACAGTGGAAATATTCATGCACTGCATTATGTGAATGCAAGGAGAGGCCAATTCAGGGGCAAAGACAGTGTGACCACACTATTGTGGAGAGTAACATAAAATGCATTTCATGCAGATGTCCTCAATGACATGCAAATGAGCATCAGCATAATAATGAGAGCTACTGTGTAGACAAATGATGGCAACAGACATGGATGTGTGACTTAAAATATATATACAGAGGGTTTACTTCAAAAGACTGAATCACAAAAGACAGAAAATTCAAAATACTGAGCACATTTTTAATGCAGGGGGCAATCCCCCTGCACCCCTCATGTGCCCCCCACACCCCCAGCTAACTATATATACCAACTCCAAGACTGCACAACAGTGGAGAATGGGGCAAATTCCATCATTCAGTATTTTGAATTTTCAGTCTTTTGGTTTTTCAGTCTTCTGAAGTAGACCCAAAAATAGCACAATGCCTCATGAGGATCAGCTTTTCAGTACACTACCATTTCTCTGTGAAAAAAAAATATCTCAAGTATTGATGCTAGGATCAGCATCTACATTAGCCAATCAGTGTCTGCAATGTTGTGCACTGTCAATCTCTGGTTGACAGAAGTGTCCGTAAACTAACATGCCATTACCTCCGTGACTGGGACAGAGATATTATATGGGCGCTGCTTGACTCCTGCCATTCTTTATATGGGATCAAAGGGGATGCATGGAGTGATTATCCAAGTGGACATGAAGCTCTGTGTACCATTAAACATATTTGCAACAGGGACTTTCTAGCATTCAACTGAAGTTGTTCTTTCATTACCACAATAGCTCCAGTACACTTGTGAGAGCATATGTGGCTCAATATGCGCATGCAGGATTGTCCATGTTGGATAAAACCTACTTCCCCATTGTCCCCTTTACCTCTGTGGTAGGTACTGCTTTGTGAAATACATAACTACTGCAGCTTTGTGCCAGTCTGTGTTACATATGGTCAGGTTGCCCACATGCATTGCCCATAGAACTGCAGGCCCAACTTCCACTGCCATGCGGCTATGCATTATAGCCTCCCAGTGCTCATGCTGGATCTTCAGCTCGTACATGCATGTCATTTATCCTGTTTTGTTGGTCCGCACAGTTGTTCTGCTAAAGGACTACAACCTGTCATCCTTCAACAGTGAGGTATGGGTGGCTGATCCACCCATCAGGGGAACAAGACTGCTCTGCCTGTTCTAGTAGCCTTGCTGTTTGGACATGTCCCCACCTAAGCATTGCAATACTTCTTGACTATTACCTGTGCCCTATGTGTGCCACCACACCCCAAAGTCTGCTATATCCCTCTTGTGAGGCCCATTCTAATGTTAGCATACAGCAATCAGAAATGTATGACACCCGTACATCACCAGTACTCCTGTCTGCTGTACATTTCCCTATAATTTGTTATACTGCAATATCCTGCTGTTTATGTAATGTATTCTCCTTTTTTGATTTCTTTAACTACTTAGGGCTTCTAATACTTTGACAAGAATAGACCCCATTTCTAAGCCAGGGTACAGTTAAAGTTCTTGAAATTAGTATTGCTTTGATCTTTGATGTTTGCCAAGAGTGCTCTTCTCAACACCTGCCATATACTTAGAATCACTTCCTACAGCATTGTATCTGGTGTTGCATGCATCTGCAACATATTTAAGTATGCATGGTCACTTTTATTTTACTAGCCCTGTTGCTTCTGCTAAGTTGGATCTACCTGGGTGTCTTTATGTTTCTGCCTGCATATTCTTGTACTTTTTTTTTTTTTGTTGTTCTGCTTTTTTAGCTGTTGTTATTAGATGATCCAATGTGATCAGAACTTAATTTCAGTAATTCTGTGTAGCTTATTTTTCAGTGCTTCTCAGCTATCTGTATGCTAGTGTTGTCTTTGGTGAGTGCTTTAGAGATTGCTGAGGATAGGCATTACTGTTTATAGGCTTAGGAGGTCTTTGCAGTTTGGGAAGATTGTTTTTAGTGCCTCAACATAGGTTGGTCTATGTGTGCAGTGGACACTATATATTGTGGATGTAGTGTGTGTGTATTCTTGACAGCCTTGTTTGTATGCTAGATTTTTGCCTCCAGTGAAACTGTGTATGTGCATCTCTCACATACTTTGTTTCTTTAAGGATTAAATAGTTGTGTATGAACAAGAGGCAATTGCTACATTGTCTCCAGATGCCCATATTTGCCAAAATGGCTACAGATACATTTGAAAATTGCATATTTATGTTGTACAGAAGTGTAATTTGGTGGGCTACTGCAGGTTGTGAACTAGGTTATACAGATGTTTTCTTGGGTGGTCACTGGGGTTTGGCCCTAGACTAGGTTAGATTGTGCTAATATCTGATAAAAGTGCTGTTAAATGGGCTGGAGACAATTTGAAGTAAGGAAAGTTTACTCAGTTGCAATACTAGTTTGCTAGCCGGGCACTTACTGTTATGAATATATGTCAAAAAAGGGTGGGAAAGTACTTAAATAGGTTACACAACTGACCACAGCAGTGAAAGAGGGGAGGGAGGGACTTTGGAAATCAGATTACCATATAGGGCAGGAACCAGAGAACAGCCTTTTAAAACCACAACAGAAAGGGGTAGGACGTTTGTGGAGGATTCACACTAGAACTATAGTTATACAGTTAGAATTTCAGAAACTTTTAGCTTAATGTCCAAGTGGAGATCCAGCACTAGGTGACCTAGACAGATGCCTAGGGCCCACTGGCTAGAAGGGGGGCCCCTGGCCAGGAAGGGCTGCCACAATATTTAGTTTTTATTTATAAAAAAAAAATGCCCTTTGACCTCCTGCATGCATCAGTGTTTTTCTGGGTTGCATACATGTAATTTTAAACATAATGAACAAACATCCCTGCCTGTTTGGGATTGATTAAGGTAAGTGTAAGAATGACTGAATCTTATTTCAGGGAGAGAGGGAGAGTGTGTGTGTGTGATGTCCTAGTTAGGGATGATGGTTTAGTTAATTTGCTCAGGCTCAAACTCTGTACCTTAGTTATAGGAGACAAGAACCTGAACCCTCTGCACCAACTACCAGAGCACTCAAAGTGCATGTTCAAGGAATTGTGTGCTTCAAAGGAAAATAAGTTTACTGCTGCTCATGCCAAGTCTGTTTTAATGTGCAACTGTTTTGTTTAGCAGATGGTCATCACTGTGCTATAGAATATGAAAGCAGTGTTAGGTAGCATACTTGCATTTGATGCAGAAGGATTTGGGCTGCACTCCTACACAATGCAGATGGTTTGCTGATACTGTGTTGTACTTTAAAGTGGGGTGTGGGTGCTGCAGTCCTGAGTGTATCCTCCTTTCTGTGAGATGCCTAGTAACTATGAACCTGTTGTCAGTTTGTCATCCATTCCCTATTGCAGTATTACCAGCTTACCATTTTTTAATGTAACCAACGCAATTTATTCTTCAAGGACAGTAGGGACTGAATTTGTAGATGAAACACCAAAATATAAAGTTGTTTGCTAGCAGCAACCTCTTCTTTAGTTACAGGTATCTTTAATGTGGAATTATTAAAATGGCTTGGACCTCTGCATATTGACTGATACAGTGGCCTTTTATACTTGAAATATTCTGAAATGGGCAGTTATGTCATTACTAGTTCATACATTTTGTTTCATTACTTCCTGGAAAAATGTTCAAAACTACAAATTTAAAACACACTCAAGTGGTGCTGCATTATACAAGGAATATAATTTGACTGACTCAGGAAGGTGAATCAGAGAACACATGTATGGCCCTAAAAATGTTTGCAAGGGGCCTATGGTTTAAAAATAGCACAAAGGTAAACTTTATCCACCATTGTCCACATGCATTTTCTTTTAATGTGGGATTCAATGCCGTTTCAAGAGCAGAGAAGTTTACTGTTAATGCTAAGTCCATTTCCACTGTGAGACTGTATTGTTTTGTTTAGCAAATGTCTATCCATGTTTGTGCTATAGAATTTGAAGTAAAAGTTTTAACTTAAAATCAAATAACTGTAATCACTGCAGAAGCAAAGAAGAAAATAGTATGCACACTGACATGTTTGTACAGTCTTTATGGTAACTGGGGGAGAAATAGCCAGTAATGGGACACTGTTATGGCTTGGGGTGGGGGGCTGCAATTTGTGTAGGGGGGGCCCGATCCATTACCCTGCCTAGGGCCCCATTTGACCAGGATCCCTCTCTGGTGAGGGGTTGGGCAGCCATAAAGAACCGGAGGGGCAGTATTGTCATACCTACCAACCACTTAGTGCACAAAATCTGGACAAAGCCTAAAATAATTGGGGGACAAAGGCCCAAAAATAAGGACAACTTTTAAATATTGCACTTATAAACTTAGAAAGTTTTAGAATAACAGTGTTTCTGTTAGCATGCATTTTCTGATGAATATAGTCAAACTCAAATGTGTGCGCTTACTTAGTAACTTCAATCCTCAATGATTTGCCAGAAAACAAAAACAACAATTTTGTGAGGAACAAACTGAAAATATAAGGTGAAAATCTGGACATGTGAGAGGTACGATTATTGTTTGGTAGAACTGCTTATACTGTGGACTTGTTGTCTAGCTCTCACATTTTATTAGGACTTTTAATTTTAATACTTTAAAGATCTTGACTTTAGCAATATGTGTATGTAAAAGTAAATTTATTGTGACCATACAGCTAGTGTCACTGATTGCATCTAGCAATTATTGCTAAGTTTATACTGTATTGGTTCTGATCCCTCTCTGTTTCCTTTTTTCCTCTGTAACTTGCAGTGTTGCTTTATTTTTAAATCTGCTGTTATAACCTAGTGTTACAAAACTTTACTAGACCATTTTTTTTCATATCAGTAAGATGCTCTTCTATTCAGGAGAACCACCAGTTAATCCTCCATCCTTTCATCTCTACTCAAGTCAATGCCCAGATATACTTAACCTGTAGGACACTGGAGACTGCTAAGAGGCACCTGTTGGCTAGGTGGTGATCAGTCTATATGTACACTTGCATGGGTTATCACAACATGGTTCAGGTTATGGATCATGCTTCCCTTGCATTGACAACTCAGGACTCAGATTATCATTTTCAAGTTTTAGACAAGACCTGTTCTCCTGAGACCTTAAGTTTGTGCTTTATAATACCAAATGAATCTAGGACAAGCTTGGCATTTATCATGTGCACCTTGTTGGATGAAGATTTTTTCCCACTTTTACCCATGACCATCTCAAAGGATCTCCATGTTAGTGGCAGTTAAGTGCTAGTACTGCTTTAATCTTTAGCTGTACATTAACGCTTGAGCTATCCCAAGTGAGTGGATGACGTTTAGCATCATTACACATGTTTCTGGAGCAGGAGCACACTGAAGATTTCTCCTGGTGTACCATCTACTCCTTAAGGAAATAAACCCACACAGTTTACTGGAAGGTAATACAGGAAAATTAAAACTCAGATACTTTGGCCACATAATGGTAAGTCAGGATTCAATTGGGGAAGATGCAGATACCGTGGAAGATAGAAGGCAGAAGAAAAGAAAAGGACGGGGTAAGATAAACAGCATTAGTAAAATATTGAAAAATTAATATACAAGAATTTTGGAAAACAGATGTTCACAGATAAGAGATGCTATATTGAAGTCTTTGTGGTTACAAGGAGTCAGACTTGAGTAAACAACAGTAACCATCCATCCAGACACCTGGCAGAATTTCTTAAACAGCTTGGTATCTCTTCATTGACTTATTGTATGAATGCAGCAAATTGTTGACTTGTGGAGATTGTAATGTCTGGGTCAGTAATGAGACAAACTGACTTGATATGAAATTACTTAACCTTTTAAAGAGGTTCAGCTTTATTCAAGACTGCTACCAATACACTGACATTCTCTGGATGTGGTGGTGGACCTAATGATTCTGGACTAATGATCATCTGATTTACTTCATCCTGGGCCCCCACTGGTGTTATCAAGCAGTACTGAGCTGGAACATGCAGAGATTTGTGAATCATCAGCAATAATGCATTGAAACCTACAACAGTCTGGCTTCTGAATGAAGATAAGTGCTAACAAGGCAGACCCAGCAGCCACAGGATATGAAAGTAACATGCAGGTGGCTAACACTCTAGATAGCACTCCTCAGTTTGTATATATCCCTGCTCTACTACTCAGTGTGAGCAATGTATTGTTGATGAACTCAAGTGATGTACAAAGACAGTAGATGGAAATCAAATGGCAGAGGACCTGCCTGCTCAAAGACATGCTTGGCAAGGATACTCATTCAGCTTAGCATGGATGCTTATTATTCAACATACCAACCCCAAATTGATATTTCTGCTTTATCAAACCATCCTGTAATATTCTGAGTCGTAGGCAGATCATTCCTTACCATCTCCAGTTTATCCCTTTGTGTATATGCACACCATTATTGTGTGTGTGTGCATGTCAGAGAGAGAGAATAATCCCCTTTACATAGCATATGTCATAGATCTGAGGAACAATAGTATTTAGGTTTCCAGTGCAATGCAGAGCAGCAAGTTTGTTCTAATTCAAATGACATTTATTTCAACATTAGTGCCGCAAAACAGGAGCAAAAAAAAAGTCATGAGTGCTGGTTTGTTCTACAGCCCCCCCCCCCTCCCCACTTTACTTTGACAGAGACTTCTGACATTAAGACTGTCAAGAGACAAGAATAGGATTGAAGACAGCAATAAACCATGGATCTGTGCCTTTCCATCCTTGTGTGCACAGATAACATCATCACACTTTTCTGAACAGGGAAAAATAAATCTTTCCCCAAAACAACACTCTTCTAGCTACAAGCAGTGATATTTAGATGTGCTTATTGAAAGAAAGAAAAAGAAACCACTGACTGGGGCAGAGTGATGCAGAAGTGGTGCAGTTTCTACCATAAATGGTGATACTACTCATGCATTCCTCTCTATCTTGTCATTAGGCCTTACTGAGCATAAATATATTACATTGGACACTCACAGCGGACTTGAGTAAATGTGTTTTAGGAAAGCTTCAGTGTGCATACACCACAAAAATGTATTGTGTGTAATAACTACATTGTTTTTTTAAGCTTTGAAAGAGTGGCTATCACCCCCTTAACCCATTGTTTTCCCTACATACCACTAAAAAAAAAAAGAGTTGTCTTGGGGGGATGAATTAAGGGTCTGGAAGCCCTCCCCTTACAAAGAATAGCACAAAGCAAACAATGCAAAATGGATCCTTGGGAGGGATGACTATAAGCTCTTTAGATCATTTCCCATACAACCTATTTTAGTGAGAAGGATAGGCATACTAGACATTTGAGACCAGCCTAAACTCTTCCACATAAATCTAAGAGCCGGTCATATGGAAGTGAAGTGGAGAGAAGGGTGGACTCAGTATCCTTTGCCCATCTTAGAGACATTTGGCTCATGATTGTCTAACTCTTAACAGGAGCCAGAATACAAGAGACATCCATGCTCAATATCCACAGGGCAGGGGGAGGGTTGGAAGCTGATACTGCATGAAGGCAAGCCTGTGACTAACATACACACTGAGGGTCAGATAATTATAAGGCAACCAAAAGCAAACCTTGCTGAAGATGGGCCTGTGCTGGGCTGACCACTAACTTCAGAACTTCTCAGGGTATAGTCCTACACCCACAACTCAAGCTCCAAACATGATCTTGGTGAGGGATGTTGTAATTCATCATTCTTAACTGACCTACTGAACCAAGTATACTCTCTGTTTTTTTAATTTCTCCAAGTCTTTTGGGTTTCTAATACCATGATGGGAATGGACCCCATTCCTAATTCAAAGTACGATTAAAGTTCATGAAATTAGTATTGTTTCAATCTTTGACGTCAGCCAGAAGTGCTCTTTGCTGCACCCACAATGTGCCCAGTAATGACTCCTGCAATTCGTATGGGGTTACATGTATTGGTAACATATCAAAGTATGATTGCAAATTCTTTTTAATAAGACCCATTGCTCAGACTACTACTGGAACTGTGTTTTTTTCCACATTGCCCTCATTTCTGCCTGTAAAACCTGGTATTTTATGACTTTGTGTCTCTCTTTATGTAAGACACTGTAGTTACTAGGTGTAGCAATTTTAATTATCAATGTTACTTTTGTCTTTTTTTCATGGACTACTATATCTGGTTTTCTTGCATCTATTGTTTTGAACTGTTGATAATGGATAATCCCATGTAATATAAACTTCATCATTTTCTGTGATGCTTTGTGGCTCATGTTTCCAGTGTTTTTCAATTACTTCAATATTAGAATGTTTGTACAATCGCCAATGCAAGTCTTGACCCATTATTATGCCTTTTAGTATACAGTCTTTCTGCCATTAGTATATCACAACCAGCAACAAGATGTGTGACTATTTCTTATTCTGTTTTACAAAACCTACATTTGTCTGTTTCTCCCACACGTTCAATGGACTTTGTAAACCAATGTGTATGTAAGTCCACTATCTTGGATCACCAATATTAATCTTTCATCTTTTGGTTAAGTTCATCTCCCCTTAACCATTCCTGCTTTCGATCCTGATTAACATGTGGTTGTTCCAATAATTCCCTATACTCGTAACTATATTTATGCATTTTCCACATTTCTTGCCTTCTCATCTGATCCTTCACCTTATATACTTTTTATTTTTGGCACATTCAGTTCCTAACCAATTTTTATCTACTTGTGGTTCAATTTCCATTTTTACTTAATGGCAATATGCTTCTGCTAAACTAAACAGGGAAGTCATCTTAGACTTATTCTCCTCATGTTTCAAAACATTCACTACATTTGGGTCTTGTGAGGTTTGCAAATATGCATTCAGTCCCATGATTGCAGATCTATAAATGTAATTGATGTCAAGGAGGCCCATATCTCCTTCAGAATGGGGAATATATAATCTTAGTATGCACTGATTTTTATAAATAATTTGATGAGCATGAAGCATCCTTCTTGTTTTCCTGCATATGCATCACCTTTTGGGGCCAGTGAATCACTCTAAAACTGTAAGTTAGGACAGGAACAACAAATGTTTATAACTTGGACTTTGTTTCTAGATGTCAACACTGTTTTCAGTATTAAAGTATTCTAAAATATTCCTTATTAAGTTTTATTTGCATTTGTTCATGTTTTACTGTTGATCCTTCAACAATTCCCAAATATTTATATTCTTCATCTTGCTTAAATTCTTTTACATCACATTCCTGTCCCAAGCTGTTTTCTGGGTGCTTTAGCTTTCCTGCTTTAAAGGTTGCTTTTGCACATTTATCAAGACCAAATGACATTCTTATATCATCTGAAAAAGTTTTGACCACTTACAATTGTGCTTTCCATTCCTCATCTGATGAACTATACAGTTTTAAATCATCTACAAAAAAAAGATAAGAATTATTTACACTTTGTTTTCTGGGAGCCAAATTGTACCCAAGACCTAATCTGTTAAGTAGACAACTTAATGGGTTAAGGGCAAGTCAAAAGAGCAGTGGTGACCGAGAGTCACCCTAGGAAATCCCCTTTTGAATTTTTATCCCTGGAATAATAATTTATCTTTTATCATGGTTTAACTGCAAAGTGGTTTGCCACTGTTTCATGGTTACTGTGATGTAATTGATCAGTGTAGGGTGTACATTTTTAAGCACTCTTCTATCTATAAATGTGGGATACTGTCAGATGCTTTTTTTATAGTTTATCCATGCCATACTTCGATTCCTCCCCCTTTTACTTCTTCATTATGACTTTAAGAACAAAGGATCCATTGTTCCATATAACTTTCTTTTAATTCCCTTTTGTTCTATTGCCATGATTGAGTTTTCTTCTAAATGACTATAAATTCTCTTGGCATTAATTCCGGTGTGTAGTTTATATTTCATCAGAAGGCAAGTTATTGTCTATAGTTTTTAGGACAGCTTGCAGGTTTCATTCTTACGTAGGAGTATTGTTTTTTCCTATTGTTAACCAGGTTGGTGTCTGTTTGGGGAGCACATATAAATAGTTCTTATGAAGAAATCTTCATAAAAAGCTGTTAAGAAGTTAGGTACTGCATCTGTTTTCCAATCAGGAGATTTTTCTTAACTTTGTTTCAATCTTTCTGCTGTTACTTCATTCCATTTCATTAAACTTATTCTTTCATTTACTTCTTCTGTCCATTTAGCATCTTTGTTATGTTCCACAGGATCTTCATGGATATTTCTCAAAATGTATCTCTTTCTTCTTTTTTTCGGTGGTACTTAATTAATTTTGCCTGGTTTCCCAATTATCTAGAAAACTTCTTGGGTCATCAATAAATTGTTTACTTTATAATTTTCCTTTATATTTATCTGCATATCTTCTAAGTTTTTATACTTTATACTTTTCCTTTATATTTATCTGCATATCTTCTAAGTTTTTCTGTCTGTACTTTTAGTTTATTACAACAACTTATGATAATGCACAATAGATCTTGGTCAAGTTCTGATGTTCTGATACTCTGCATTGCTTTTTATCATGTCTGAGTATTTTTGTTGATATGTTCTCTCTTCTAAGTGGCACTTCTTATCGTAATCGATTTATAATTTTCACTATTCGATAACTCCATAATGTTATTCAATTTCTCCCCTTCTTTTCCATTAATACCCTGTGTTTTTGTGGTAAAACTTTACCTGTTATTAATTTAGTTGCACAGTAGTATATACTTTTTGTGATGAAAGGAGGTACTGCCAGCACAGCTAGCTGGAATTTTGTAAATTATATGCCATTTGTAAATATCAAACTAATTTACATAAGATGCTTGTATTACAAATGTATTAGAACTATATGTCGTGAATATCAAACTGCCTAGTACAGATGTTTGTGTTGAAAAAGTGCTGTGTTTAAAATATATCCAAAATGTGCCCTACTGGAAGAGAACAGAAATGTCCATGCATTATTGTAACTATTTAAAATGTATGTATTTCAACAGTGGAAACTTTAATACAGGAGGCTGACCTCAGTCCAGCAAACTTTAGAAAAATATCTGAAATTAAATTACTTTATAGGCTATCTGACAAGTTTCAATTCAGCTAGAGACACAAAGTTTGTACTTGGAAGCTTTCTGTATTAATTTTAAGGTGAACTAATTGCTACTTTGGAAACATGAAGGAATGCAATTGTTCTATTACTTCCATCTGCCAAATATCTGAGCAAAAGCTCTTGTATGAGTATTTTTACAGGTAGATGCTAAATGCTACCAGCAGTGGGGGGTTTGGCCTGGGAACTAGAAGTCAGATGACCAGAAATTATGTAATTCTGCAAGCTATCCTAGCAGTAATATTTTATATATTATTTTGAGAGGTCTCTTAGTGAGATAAAGCATTCTGCCTTGGACCTGACAACAACAATAAGAACCATTCACCACACCTGCCTTGCTCTAATGAAGCAAGTTTCTAGGGAACAGGAATATATAGTGAAGCTTAGTTTAGATATTTTTCTCTATTTGTCTGAGCCTGTCTTGCAATGTTGTTTTAAATATTTCCTGTAATTCTGAACTCTGATGTCACTGTGAATATATATTTAGTATTGTTTTGTTCTTTTACTTATTATTAAATATATTTAAACAGTTCATTGTGGTTGATCTGTGTAAAGATATTTAAGTTTTGAGAGTACTTGCATATTTATTTGGTGACAGTGTGGGCCACTCCTAACAGGCTTGTTGTTGGTCAAACTACCATTTACATTAATATTACACAGTAAGATTGGACACCCTTTGTTAAGGGCCTTGAAATAGCTGATGAGTAGTGACTGGCGGCAGTAGTAACAACCTTATAGTCTGGGCAGAAGGGGGCATAGAGAGTAAACCTGTGCCAGCCTTTCCCAGGTGTGTGTGTGTAAATCAAACCTCAAGGAGTGTGAGTGTCTGCTACTTGGGCATGAACATGAAACACTGGTTGGACAGAGAGGGTGCTGGAGATCTTGGCTTGGTCACTCAGCTGAGGTCTCACCTCTATAGCTGTACCAGTGGGGAGTCTTACTGGAGATCTGAAGAAAGAAGGGAAAAAACAGCCCTGGACTGACTGTGGTCTGTGTGTGCTCTTAAGGGAAATTGCACTTGATGCAGAGAGCTGCATCTGGAAATACTATGTGTGTACATGTTATCCTCAGTGAATGTCCCCACACAGGTGCCAGTGGTGAAGATTGAGGCTCCTTGATTACTGGTTGGCAGTGGTGTGTCATCACACTATTTACTTCTGTTATATCACATGAATCACTGTGGACAGCCCCTAATTACTGTTTTCATTTGTTTTATCAGACTTCTAACTTTTTGCGTTTTACTGACTTTCTGTAGTCTATTTCTTTCGCTGATCTTAATATGGCTGTCCATTTCTATTAAATCAAGCAACTCTTCTCTTAGATCATTTTCTTCTACACTGAAGGCTCATTCTTTGTTCTCCATTTCCTGTGAGCATTCTACAGAAAGTTCCAGAACATCTTCCTGTGCAACATTCTCTCCAGTTTCATCCCGTGTCATCCATTGCTCTTTCATATGGGAACTCACTGGCCTATCACGCCACAACATCGGCTGTGTCTGAATTGCCACAGTTTTCTGTTCCTTCCCTTGCTGTAAAACTCCAACTGAACATTTGTACTGGTTTCCTGTGGAAGACTCCAAAGTATCTTCATATAGCAACTGACCAGAGGCTTCCCATTCCACTTGTTTCTCCTTAATTTGAGGATCCATTGCTCTATCCTACTGTGATGTTATTGGAGTTAGATTTTCTACAGGTAATCTATAACTTTAGTTTCTATTTCTTTAACTTCTCCATTACTAAACCTCTTTTCTGCTTTTCCTCTCTTGTTTTTTTATTTTTTGTATTGTAAAATTTTCCATGTCTGGATGCCTTTGCCTGAATTTCCCTTCAAATATCTTTGGTGCTGCTCTTTTTGTATTGATTAGTTTTGCTTTCTCCTTTGAATAAATATTGCACCACATTAAATCTCTCTCTTTCCCACATCCACATTTCATCTTCAGATGTCTCCTGCTCCTCTCCTTTCTCCTTACTCTGTGGACTTATTGTTCCATCATGCTGTGATGTAACTTGCATTAGACTTTCTGCACTAAAGCCGTCACTTCACAAGTATTCCATAACTTAATCTTCTGTTCTATATTCCCTCTTTGTGATCTTATTTTTTTTTTATTGTGAAATTTTCCGTATCTGGATGCTTTGTTTGTACTTTTCTTCGAATATCTTTGAGGCTGCCTTTTTTGTGTTGATTAATTTCGCTTTCCTGCTTTACATAAATATTGCACCATATCAGTCACTTCTTTTGACAAATGGTCCAAGGTTTCTTGATGTATATAGTGTTTTTCATAAATCTGTTATATTAAAACACATTTTTATTTGATTCTTCTGACAGTTTTTCTTGTGGAAGTATTTTTCTTCAATAGTAACAATACATAATTTATGGACGGCCATGGTGGTGCAGTGGTTAGCATTGCCACCTCACAGCAAGGGGTTCTCCGGTTCGATTCTCAGCTGGGGTGCCTTCTGTGTGGAGTCTCCTCCCTGTGGTCGCGTGGGTTTCCTCCGGGAGCTCCGGTTTCCTCCCACATCCCAAAGACATGCAGTAGGTGGATTGGACACTCCAAATTGGCCCTAGGTGTGAGTGTGTGTGTGCCTTCTGTGGAAGGTTGGGCAACAGGCTGGCAACTCGACACCGTAAAACTCTACTGCCCGTCATGAACGGACAGATGATCCACTGTTGCGACCCCTAACCAGGAAAAGCTGAAAGAATAAGAAGTAACAATACATAATTTCTGTCTCATCCTCAATAGTGCACTCTGTCATCTTTATGGTTCTTTTTTGACCTATCAGTTTTTGTGAATTCTGTGGACTGCTACTTCCTTCTATAACAGGGGGCATCCTCCCCCTGGGCCGGGCCTAGCCCCATTGTAGGAATGTTTCAGTGTCTTGAGGATGCTGCACTGCCATTTTTTCCAGTCGAGGCATTAGTGTACCTACCAGGATTGGGCACTTTTTTATCCTGGGTCTTGTGCACCCAACTATCTTTTTTATTTTTAACCTACTTCTGTCCATGATATATTATAATACAATGGAGTCTATACATCAGTGTCATCTTGGTGAGATTTTGTGAAAAACAGGGTCTACCTTGTGGGGTACTCACCAAGACTTGAGGATGAATTCACTTCCAGCACTATTACTCTCCTTTGCTTATTGGCTGCTCTCCATTCAGACTCCTGCTTGCTGACTTACCTCTCCATTTGGACCCCTTGGGGGGGGGAGTAGGAAATCCATCGCAAGGTGATTCAGGAAGCTGCCCCTCAAAGGCAAGCTAACTTCTCACCATAGCTATTCAACTGCATGCAGGAACAGTAGGATAAAGCCCTTATGATGACAGGATGGGAGCCACCCATTCTCTGGTCTTATCATTTTTAGTTGAGGAAGAGGATTGGTGAAGGCTGAAGCCCTGTAAAGCAGATGACTTTGATGCCAGCAGGGATCAGGATGAGAGGTATGGTTGAACACAAGGTTTTCTTTTCAAGGGCTTGTGTGTGACTTGCTTTCTGTTTTCTTATCCTTGAGTAGATTTTATCTGTGTCTACAACTGAACAGAGAACCCTCATAGTGGTCCCCATATGAATAGCCCTTGACCAATACCATCTTGTTGGACACAAAGTATGATAAAGTGTATCCCTACTATGTGTCAAAAGACTGAAAAGCTGTCAGTTATCCAAATCACTCTCCTCTGCAAGACTTCAGCCTGAAGTTAAGATTTATTTGTGGGCTTATGAAATATGTGCATTAACAATAAAACAGAACACAACAAAACAATTAAGAATTAAAACGGATATAACTATCATGTTGGATAATCACAAATAATCCAAAACCTGGGTCTTTATGTAACACTTAAAGCAGGTGACATTAGAACACATCTAAAACTACATGACAATATGTTCCAGAGAAATGGGCTTTGGTGCAGAGATGCAGCAGACTGTTCCATATAACCCTTTGAAACTATTTCAGGCCCATTATAGTACAGCACAGTACACAAGGTGATCAGCTCATTTAGGTAAATTGGGCCTGCACTGTGCACCAAGATCTTAAAAGTAATAAAACAGATTAAGAACCACTGCAAAGGAGTAATATATTAATAATAATGGATACTCATAAGTACTTGTGCAAAGTACAAAAATCAAGTTCCAGTCAGAAAAGAATCATAGTGAGTATTGACATTCATAGTAACATTATTAAAAAAAGAAATGAAGGAAGATTACTCCCCCTATACCCATGCAGCCTTGCTCCTTAAAACTCCAAGATCATTGTACCTCAGAGTAGGATGAATACAGTAAGGTACTACTGCCCTGGACTATGTATGTATACTCCATACTCGCACTTGTAGCCTCGCTGTTCTGAGCATAACACTTATAGTCCTTGGAATGTGAAGTGACATTCTGAAATTTTAACGGTAGTAGACACTTGGTCCTTAAATGTTAACCAGTGAACAAAGATAAAACAAAAACAACTTACACTTTAGGGGCAAACATCAAACTCTTGCCATCATGGTTAAAATAAGGTGGCAAAGAAGAGGCCTGAACAGTAGCATGCTCCATCACAGTTCAGTTTTGGTATATAAAAGTATCAATTACTGATTACATGATAACCACCGACAGAAAATTTCCAAATCATACACAAGTGCATTTGCTCCTGAAGAAAGGAATTATGCAGCAGGGTCTCACTGGCATATAGTAATGCCAGATGAATCCTCTCCTAATGAGATATCCTAAGGGTGCCACAGACACAGTGAACAACAAAACAGACCCCAAACAAAGCCCTACAGCACTCTGCACTCCACAGAAAAAGAATAGTTGTGTAAGAACTCATCATAACCTTAGATGTCCTCCTCTTCCACGTTGCAGTATTCATAACTGTAGGGAGGTTGCTGCCTGCAGGACCAGATATCCGGCAAGTGTACCAAAGTCTTAGGAGCAAGTGTACATGTGATGGTTGGTGTCACAGTCATAAACCGACATTGGTTATAAAACTGGCGTCTGCACGTACCCACTTCAGAATGGACTGACGCATACAGTAGTACCCCTGGAAAGCAAGGACATGGAAATGGGGGAAGCTTTTCAGACGCACATGTGAGACCAGGCTAGAGGGTGCCTCATGGAGGCATGTGCCTGCTGCTGAGGTTTTATCGATGGAGAGAGCTGTCCCATCAGGTAGATAAACAGGTAAAGGGGGGTAGGATGGTGTGACTGAATACTGCAACATGGTAGAGGAGGACATCTAAGGTTATGGTTAAGTTCTTACAAAACTATACTATGTCCTTCTATTCTCATATTGCAGTATTCATAACTGTAGGGAGAGCACCAAAGCTTTTAGTTATAAGCCTGGGAGGAAGGATGAGGTCCCTGCCCTATGAGAACATGTAGGATAGATCTAGCAAATCCAGTTCTGGCTCGAGAAACCAGATCTAGTTTATAATGCCTGGTAAATGTATGGACTAATGACCAGAGTAGCCGCTTCTAGGATAGAAGTGCAGTCTACCCCCCCCTGAAGAAGGCCACTGAAGAAGCAGCTGCCTTGGTGGAATGAGCTCTCACATTTTCATTTAGAGCTTTCCCATGAAGGGAGTAACATGCAGAGATAGACTATATCTTCATGGATTTCAAAGGCTGAGACTGCCTTCCCCAAGGCCCTAGGGTGAAAGGAGACAAACACCTGGTCAGACATTCTAATGGGTTTGGTTTTGTCCAGGAAATACCTAAGTTGCCCGTGGCCATCTAAGGAATGAAGAGTTCTTTCAGAGGAATTCTGAGGTTGAGGGAAGAAGACAGAAAGGTTAATGATCTGATTCAAGGATAGCTCATTATCCACCTTAGGCATGAAGGAAGGGTTATTCCTGAGGGAGACCCTGTCTTTATGGAAGATGAGGTAAGGAGGGATGGCCATCAGGGCTTGAATTTCTGATACCCTCCTGGCATATGTGCAAGCCACCAGCAGTACTGTTTTCCAGGTACATAGCTTTAGTGATGCTGAGTAAGCTGGCTCAAATGGACGTAAGGTGAGTTTTTCAAGGGCAAAATTTAAGTCCCATGTATGAGGAACTGGCTTACAAGGGGATTTGATGTGAAGGATCCCTTTCAAAAAGAGCTTAACCTCTAACTTGAATGCCAAAGGAAGACAAGCGGAAATGGCAGACAAGTGGACCTTAACAGAAGCGCAAGTCAGTCCTAAATGTAGAAGCTCACACAAGTAAGAAAGGACCATGGGTACAGGAATGAGTAAAAGGTCCTGTTTTTTCTTTTGACATCACCTGGAGAATCCTTTTCATTTTGCCACATAATTTCTTTTGGTACAAGGTTTCCTGGCCTCCTCCAGGACATTGAGTATATCCTCTGAGTATAGGTGTCTGAAGGGGATCAGAACTGCTCTCACCCATAAAGTGAGTCTGAGATTGATCACCTGGAGGTGTAGTAGGGACCCCCCCGTCTTGTGTGAGAAGGTTGAAATGGTGGAGTAACCCATGGTGATTGCCCCTGGCTAAAAGATGAAGAAGAGGGAAACTAATGCTGTCTTGGCCAAAAGGAAGTCACCAGCAGGAATTTTGGTTTGTCCATCTGGATCTTCAGAAGGACCTTCTGAATAAGTGTGAATGGGGAAGGCGTAAAGATACATCGCCACCCAAGAGAAAGAGAAGACGTTCACTTTCCAAGCCTGGGGATGTGGATCCCTTGTACATAACAGAGGTATCTGCCTGTTCTGGGAGGAGGCAAACAGATCTGCCTGAGGAATACCCCACTTGTGTATAATATCCAGGAACACCTCTCTGTGAAGCATCCATTCGTGAGAGGGGGCAGAGGTTCTGCTGAGAGTATCTGCTATTGCATTCTCTGCTGAGGGAATGTACACTGCTTGCAGGCGGATATGGAGTATTGATGCTAGGGACCAAATCTGTATTGCCAGGCTACAAAGGGGGCAAGACCTTGTCCCCCTCTGCTTGTTTATGTACCACAAGACAGTCATATTGTCTGTGACTGCCTTCAAGGTGCTTGGCAGGAGGACTTTTGGGAAGATCTGTAATGCTAGGTAAAGGACCCTCATCATCTCTTTGATATTTACGTGGTCTCTTTGCCTGAGTGGAGACCACTCTCCCTGCACTTTGCTTAGTTTGTGGTGGTGTTGTAGAACTTCCCCCAACTCAGGTCTGAAGTATCTGTGAAGATTTGCTATAAGGGTGGGGGTATCTGCAAGGGTATGCTCTGGTTTAGACTGATGACTGCAATCCACTATTCCAGTTCTTTTTTCAGGCATGGTAGGAAAGAGATAGAGACATCCAGAGGGTGAGAATGTTGGTTCCAATGAGTTTTCAGTACCCACTGGAACTTTCTCATATGCAGCCTTGCCAGGGGGAGCATGGGTATCAAGGATACCATGTAGCCCAGGGCTCTCAAGAATTCTCCATCTGATAATGTTTGAAGAGTGACAAGATTTTTGAGGTAATGGGTGAGGTCTTTTATCTTCTGGCAGGGAATGAAGGCTGCCATTTTGTTGGTTCTTATCCTGCACCCTAAGAAGACTAGGTCTTGTGTAGGGGTCAGGTGGGACTTCTCCTGGTTCACAGTGAACCCTAAGTCTGCCAGGGTTTTAGTCACCAGGTGATGGTCTTGGTGAAGTATTAGCAGGTTGTCTAGGTATTGGTACATTTGAATACTCTGTGTTCTGCAGTAGACAATCACCGGAGCTAAACACTTGTGAACATGCTGGGAGCTGTGGAAATCCCAAAAGTAAAGTAATGTCTTTCAGCTTTCCCCGGTTAGGGGTCACCACAGCAGGACTCCAGTCCACTAATGATTGGCAGTGGATTTTTACGGTGCAGAGGTGCCAGCCCAACGCCCAACCTTCAAAGAAGGCACACCTATTCACACACGCACCTACCTGCATGTCTTTAAATGTCACTTGACCACAGGGAGGATTGTGCAGACTCCACACAAAAGGCGCTCCAGCTGAGAATCAAACAGGAGAACCTCGATGTGAGGCAACAACACTAACCACTGCACCACCATGGCCACTGGAAAGCCCAAAAGGTAATGCAAAAAAAAAAAAATGAAAATGCAAGGAACCTGCTGAAAAACGTAGGAAATTCCTGTAGCAGGGGTGAATGGGAATATGCAGGTAGGCATCCTTCAAATCCAGGGTGGGGAATAAGGAGCAAGAGCAGATGCAAGGTGAGCATTTTGAAGGTGTGAACCTTGATAAATAGGTTGAGTACGGACAAGTCCAGAATTGGTTTTCAAGGACCATCTTTTCTTTTCTCCTCAAGTAAAATCCCTTGTTTATCTGCTGTGGTGGTACCCTTTCTATGGTGCCCTGAGCCTGTAGTTGATCCAGAATAGAAGGAAAAAGATGAAGCTGGCTTGGAGGAGGTTGGAATAGCCCCTGGAAGAGGAACAGGTGTCCACCAAGTCATAAAATAACATTTTTGAATGATGGAGAGGATCCAGGTCTCTGAGGTGATCTTGCACCAGGAGGATAGGGAGAGGGTGAGGTGTAGGGACAGGGGGTGGAGGGAAATAGTGAGTTTTGATTCACAGTGAACAGGTTCTGTCCTGGTCACACTGCCTCTGAAAGGAAGTGGTGTTAGTGGAGGAAGGAGGTCTAGGAGTGGAATGTTTCCTAGGTTGCCTCCACCCCTTAGCCTGTGATGGAGCAGAATGAGAGGACCATCTCCTAACAAAGGTTGTCCTTTAAGGGTAGTTCCTATGGTAGCTGGGGATAGGTGAAACCAGTAAATGTTTTAAATTTTGCAACTCCTTTCCCTTTTCTTGTAGGGATTTGAGGAGCTCTGCAGAAGCTTCACCAAAAAGGTCCTTATTATCTAGTGGTGCATCCAACAACTTGGTTTGTACATCCATAGGAAGGGGATGGAGCCTCACCCAGGAGTGCCTCCTCAGGACTGAGCCTGAAGCTACAGATTTTGAAGAGGCCTCCACCACATCATAACTGCACTTAATAGAGTGCCTAGTCACCTGTGAGGCAATGGAAAGTAGGGAGTTAAGTTTGGTCTTAGCAGGCGAGTCTGTTACATCAGGTATGAGAGCTGAAGCCTTAGAGAGGGGGTCTAAAACAAACCTACCAATATGAGTTTGATAATTAAGGGCTTTGATGGCAAGTGTGGAAGAGGTATAGACCTATTTTCCTAGCCTATCTATAAACTTGCTGTCCTTGTCAGTGGGAAATAGAGAGGTTGAAGGCAGCTGTCTAGAGGATTTGTCAGCTGAGACTGCTATGACTGCAGGGGTTTCTTGAATAGGTACTGTGTATCCTGAGGGACTTTATAGAATCTGTCTGGACATTTGGAAGCTGGGGGCTGAGAGTCAGGGGCCTGTGAAGCAGTCTAAAATGCATTGAAAGGCCAGAAGCAATAGAGGTACTGCAAAGGGGGGGGGGGGGGGCTGATCCAGTTGCAATAATTCAAAATACCTCTTTTTTGCTTCTAAAACATCTGAGGCCTGCCATCTGAAGTGTTCTCTCATGAGAGAGATGGTATCTCCAAAAGAAAATTCTTCCCCTGGAGATTCAGGACCGATTGAGTCCTCTTCCTCAGGGGTAATGAAGTCCTTGGGGGATTCAATTTGAGAGCAGTAAGTAAGGGAATCTTCAGAGGAGGAGTATTCTTCCTCTGATTTTTCAAAGGCCTGTACTGGAGTAGGAGCACATTGAGGTACCTGCAATTAAAGTGCCTGGAATACATTGAAAAGGGTTTGGGAAAAACTTCCCATCCAGGTGCAGTTTGCTGTTCTGTAGGTTTTGATTTCTGTTTTTTCTTCAGAGGAGTTGGAGGATGGGTCGATTTAGAAGCAGACATCTGGGTGGATGGCAGAGCATGAGTAGGTCCTACCAACACCATGAGCCATGGTTCCCCCTCGCCATCAGGAGCGGATGGCTGATCTACCTCAGCGGATGTACTCAGCATTTCTGCCAAAATGGCTTCCATTACAGTTCCTGGTTCTAGCTGAGAAGCAGATGTCTGATGGGACCATGAGCTAACATCTGCCTCGAGAGTCTCTCCAGACTCCTGAGGAGCAGCATGGGAGTTGGACCTAACTTTTTTGGCCTTCTTATGAGGCAGCTCTTTGGAAGTACCTACCCCACCCTCCATACCTAACGCTAGACATTGGAGTATCTGGTTCTTTAGATAAAGTTTTAATGCAGCCAGACGGCTGTGAAGTGTTTTAGGGACAAGCGATTTATAAATGTCGCAAGACATATGGTTGTGGGCCTCCCCTAAACAGAATAAACACTTGTTAAGCATGTCCTTGTGTGGAATTAGTCTTCCACAAGCACACTTCCCCTTTGTAGTTGACATGTATGCCTGAAAAGCTAGGGAACAGATAACAAAACCCAAAGGGTACTTATCTGTAGAGGACGGCTGAGGCAAACTATTTCCCAAAGCTGGTGATCCAAGGTCCTAAGATTACTGTGGCAGAAAAGTTCTGAAGTGGGTACGTGCAGCTGTCACTTGTATAGCCAAAGTCAGCTTATGACTCTGACATCAAACGTCGCACATACCCTTGCTCCTAAGACTTTGGTATACTGGCCAGATGTCCGGTGCTGCAGGCAGCAACCTCCCTACAGTTATGAATACTGCAACATGAGAATAGAAGGATATCGGGTATGAATAGTAAGTCTCAACACTCACTGGGAATGGCCAGACAGGTGGGAGTCAAACCAGTCTGCATCAGTCCAAGGAAGCAGGGAGAGGACCGCAGTAAGACTGCAAATACTCATGCAGGATACCATGATCATTCAGAGTGAAAGAAATGCACAAGAGATGGGCTACTGACTCAGGCAGAAGACACTGACTTATTACATTTAGAAGCTAGAGCACTGGGAAGTGTCAACCCAGGTCTTCAAAGGAGCTGAAGAAAGGCACACAAAAAACAGCTATGAGTTACTTTGCTCATATTCTGGCATTAAATCAGCTCAAGATAACTGTTCAAAAGTAATATGGCTCCAGCACAGTACGTTACTGGAAGTGACTGGACCAGAAGAATACTTCCACCACTCAGTCTGCTGTCTTTCCACCTAGTTAGATCAAATACAGTATATGGTCCAAAAGCTGAGTTGTAGAGGTATTAATCTGAACAAACCCAAATCCTTCCATTATATTGTTGAATTATTTTATATAATGATTTATCATCAACTCAAATGATACAATCATCAGGAATCTAAAGATTCTGGTGACATAACAGATTCAACAAGAAGTTTGTATACTCTTGTAGAGAAATGCTCACATGGTCAGGTGAATGGTAGATGAGGAGAAACTTCGAATTTGTTTCTGTACCCATTGTACGTTGAAAGAAGGTGACGATATTCTCATTGGTAACCTGAATCACACAAAGCTGTAATTTAAAATAGGTGGCAAACCATTCCCAGTCCTATCCTATCTCTGGAACTAAATAATGAAGACATAGCCACTGATAAATACTCACCAAAATTTATGTCCATCTAGGTCTTTGTTATGAATGCAAGGTCAGTATCTTGCAACAAATTGGAGGTAATCTCAGGCTTGCTGTGGTTGGCAATTACATTTGTATCTAGTCATAGATGTTTATGGGTCACAGCTGACTTGTATTGTGACCATGGGAAGTGTTGGTCATGCATGGTTTAGTAGTCTAGGGGAGGGAACAGAAGTAAATTGCCAGGCCTTTCTTTTGTATCAGACACACATACACACACACACACACACACACACACAAATGGACCGTACAATTTGGAAAGACAATCTGCCTACCTTATGTCTTTTGAATGGGTGAAGAAACCAGTGCACCTGGAGGAAACCTATGCCAACAGAGAGAGAATATGTAGATTCTGCAAAGAAGGCACACCACCCAGGAATTGAACTGGGGAGTCTCTTACTATGAGGCTGTGACAGTGCTACCTACTGCAACACTGAGACACCAAGGGAGGCAGGTCTTTCCTGTCAATGATGGTCAGTACGATCCATGTGTATGACACAAACAGGTGAAGTTCTATGTATGATTTTACTTGAGTGTGGTTAATTGTCACCCTAAAGTCAAGCAGGGCACTACACCCAAGACTGCCCACTCTGATACCCACTTAATATATAAAAACACTTTTTTACAGACAAAAAGCTAACACTGGAAGGCATGGTAGGCAGAAAATGTGGAGTGTTAAAAGCTAATCCCAACAGTATGAATCAGACCCAGGCGGAATGCACAAAGTTATAACAGAACCCATTACTATGTACAGAAAGAAAAACAGAAAAAGATGCCAGTAGTAAATTTCCATGTACCACAAAATACTAAAACTTTTTTTGAGTCCAAGATAGAAACATTAAGACTCAAATAAGGTTAAAAAAATATCTAACTAATATATGCCTAGCAATAATAATAGAAAATATGCAGGCCATGACAAGCCTCAAATAAACAGCTGATGATGGAATTTAACTTCTATACAGAACAACAAAAGGACAAAGAAAAATTAATAAAATAAACATTTATGAAATGTAGTAGTGGTCATTCTTTTCCAGACTGGCATTGTTTTCTTCCTGGCAAGTGTCCCACAAATTGATAAAGTATCCACCTGAGTGGAATGGTATAAAATTAACAGCAATTAAAATATCCAGTACTAGCCTGCAAGCAATTCAGATGTCAAGTATTGGGGATCCAGCTGAGAAACCCCAAAACTGTTCCTTAAAAATTAATAGAGTCAGTCACAGCGTTATTCTATAATGCATTCATTTGTCAAAAACACAGACTATAACTTTACATAAATTTGTTGACTGGGATATAGCACACTGATCCATTGAAGAACTTGTTTCAGGCTCAGCTTCAGTAATGTAGGTGCAAAGAACAACACATCTTAGCTGGACAATAGCAAGAGTAGCAACTTCACGGACATACTTATATTCACTGTTTTTGACAAGAATACATAATGGACTAGTACTGCAGCTGTCATTGTTAAAGTAAGTTAGAGACTAATCCTACCAATCCAATGATCCCAGTCTTTTTCCTCTGTTTTGTTCCTATCTGTACATATTATAAACTATCTGCAGTTGTTCTTGCATTCCATCAACCTTTTTAGAAATGCAGTGTCCAGCAGCACTTAAAATGGTAACATTGAAAAAGTTTAAACAAAGTTTGGACAAAATGCAAACTGGGCATTTCAAAGCTGAGATCTAGGAACTGCACCTCTGCACCAACATGCAGCTGCATTAGCCAGCTTAGATCAGTTAATACAACTGGACAAGCTGCAAGGAGTTCATACGCATGCATGTAAACTGTTCTCTCTGCTTTACAGAGCATAGTGGGTGCCTGTGTGGCTATTCTGTAAATGCAACAGTTCTGTAGCACCCAGCTGGTGTCAGTGCAAAGTGTTGGTTTCTGAATAGAATCATGTCACATCTCAGTTGGTGCACCATTGCAAGGAGTTTGTTATTGGACAGAATCATGTCGCATCTCAGTTGGTGTGCCTCATTCAGTAGTAGTCGCTGTTTAGAGCCGTAGCTGGCTCACCTAGCATCTGGCACTGTTCCCTGTTTTGGCACCTCTCATCTCCAAGTTGTGGAGAAAAAATAAAGATATGTTTCCTGATCTGGCATTCCTCTACTGAGGAGCAAGGTCTGCTTCACCACAATCTGTGCTCTTCAGTTTAAGGAAGAAAACCTTTTTTTTTTTGTTGAACTGCAGCAACCCGCTTGCTGCAAATACTAATGTACATTGGAGAAAGCGGCATGATAATCTCTTCAGCTTCATCCATGACACCACCAATTATAGTATTAGCATATATTTCCAAATACTGGTACTATAATAAAGCCATATCAGAAACCACCAATCATGCCTCTTAACGTGTTGCAGATGGGGTGGCTCCCCTTTTGCCTTGCTCTGGCTGCATGAGTGAACAATAATGGGAATAATCCAGTCTAGATTAATGAGGGCACCAGAAACTTGTTTTTAACCACAGCAACACCTGCAAAGCTCTGGCCTCCCTGAATTTGAATGTCTGCAAAGTTGCCATAGCAACAACATTTTCACCGATGATTAGATCAGCAAACTCACTTCAGCACAGATTTTTTTCTGCATTTGAATATATTCAGTAGAGAAGTTCAGTGCTGCCTGTAACAATTTACTTTCAGTTGCAAAGCATTTTCCCTTTTTCTGTAGACATACATATTTTTTTTTTTTTTGCAGGATGGACACTTTTCTTGTTGACTGGGAAGACTAAACTATTTAAACACACTATACTTTAAAACCTTGCTTAAAAATTCACAGAATTGCATTTCATTTGCTAATACAGGATTTATAATGGGCCAAAAAAGGGGTTCCAAATAAAAATTAAACCTATGTACTCAATCTACCAGCACATATGTGGTAATGACTAGATAACTTTCTGTTCAAAGTACTAAAGTTGCACTTAATGTACACTGCACAAACAGTGAACAGTTTCAATAATCCCTTCTTTTGTGTGTGTTTTTTTCACAACTCCCAGTGGGAATGCTGCCAGCTATGCCATGTACCCAAGAAAGCAAGCACAGTTGGTCCCTTAACTCTATAAACATGGTTTACTATCAACAAGAATAAAAATAAAATAATAAAATAAAAAGTTACTTGACCATAAACAGCAACTGCATGGTTATAGTTTCATAATTGCAGTAAGAAAAAGTTGTCAAAAAATATAGTAGTAGAGAGTTAAGTTACTTCACTCCAGAAATTCATATAACAATGTAGAAAGATTTCAAATTTTGCAATGCAAACAAACTGCCAGTTTTCAGTATTTATTGTTATAATTAATTTACTTCATTAACTGCGGTCATATATTTCATTAAAGCCAGTTTAAAACTTGGTTTACGGGTAATTCCTACACTACTGATTCACGACGATCTTCAGAAACCAAGCCATAAATTCCCCATGAAGTTTTTAACCCTTATAATATTTTAAGTACAAATAACACAGGGACAGACAGAACATTTCCATGTTACCCTCATCTGTGAGGGGGACAAGGGTGCTAAAACAGGGGTGAATTTCTGGTTACCAATCCATTCATCCAGATTATCAGAGTAAAAAGGTCACACAGACAAAGACAAAGACAAATTAGTAAAATTACAAGAAAAGCCTAGCCAAGCTAGCTGTTGGGCTTTATTGGCCTGAATGTGTCCACAAAGATTTAAAAAGTAACCAAAAACAACTTCCACAAAACAGCGTACTACATAACTATGTAAAAAACAAACAAAAAAAAAATTCCGCACAGGATGCCAGCAAGCCGTATTTTAATCAGTTTAAGTGGTTTTGTTCTAAAACATACAAAACTTCTTCAAAAACCGTTACAAAGCTGGTTTACTCCATTTAAAAGACCTAAAGAGAGTTCTTAAAGAGAGTTCTTAAAGAGAATTCTTAAATAGACATAGCACAGAAAAGAACAAAAAGCATGCATAAATACAAATAGCTAAAAATACATTCAAACGGTAGCCTTTCAGTATGAAACTGAAAAACCATACCAGGTTTAGAAAAATGCCAAATAAATGAAACAAACAGGTATATTGCATCCAGAATAGAAAATCAAGTAATAGTAGCTTTACCTTTTAGAATGTGTTTAATGCTAACAACACCATTAACTCCCGAATAACTGTTGCATTAAATAAGAGCCATAAAACCTCACATTGTTCTAATTTAAGTTCTCAGTCTTCTCCCCTAATAGGCACTGTGACTTTTTCCAAAATTGTAAAAACAAATGTCCTAAAATCTTTGCATATTCTAGAATGCTTAAAAAGAACATTTGTACTTTGTGCTTTTTTCATAACATACAACTGTTGCTAGATCCTGGTTTTAAGTGGGCCAGTTGTTTTGCCTACATAAAATGCAGGGCAGGATGAGCAGAAGGCAAAATAAACAATCCCCTTCATTTCACAATTACAGTTGCCATTAACCATAATCAGCTTTGGGTATCCTGTGACAGAAAAGTGGGAGCCTTATAAGATGAATCTGCATTGATTGCAGGCCACAGAACTTTTTGTGCTTGTTTAATTTATTTGGTATTGATTAAAATACAGCTTGGTGGCATTTTGTGCAGCTTTCCTTTTGTTTCTTACAAAGATTTAAAAGTAAAAAGTCATGGACATTCACAGAAGTCATCTAGCTGAAGCACTTGGATGTCCTTAAGGGGTCATTTGCATATATCCCATGGGCCTTTACTACAAGAGGTTTAAGGTATCACACAGTGATAACTCTAGCTTGGCTGGATTTTTCTTGTAACTCATCCAGATTATGTTTGAACAGTGTAGGAAAAAATACTTTGCTTTATGCGGAGAGGAAGAAAATTCCAACAAAATGGTATCCTCTACAATAGATATCTGCAACATCAAAGTGTTCTATTTATGTTACAGAACTGACTGATATCTCGAGTGGGTGTTTATGTCCCCATTGGACTTGTAAATGTGCAGTTGGTCTAACAGGATAGGGTCTGTTGTTGCTCTGTCCATGAGGCAGTGATCAACCCTTAATAGCCTGCATGACACAGAGAAGACAAACAAGGCTTTAGATTGGTATGCATAGCTTTTATGACGTAGGCCCTTAATTTTCTTATAGGAAAGCACTGTGTGCTTTCAATTTGTGTCAGATATTTGGACATGTACATAATGAAAATGGCATTATACTCCGTGATTAGCCTGACGAGTGCAGAACACAGTGGTATGATCACATCCCTGGATCAGGACACCGTACCCTTAATAACAAACTGTGCAATGAAAAAGGAATGTCTTACAATAGTGACTACATGATGGCTGAAGAACATACTGCTGTCTACACAGACTTCCATGTCCCTCACTACTGGATCAATTTTCAGGGGCGTATTGGCAATGTGATAGTTATGGGACTTCTTGATTGCTAAAGTGTACTGTTATATATTTCTTGGCATTTAGTTCTAGTCCATGGTTTTGACACCTGCTATTGGTTTATGAAAGGCCCACTTGGATAATCTTGGTGTCCTCTGGTCAGTTTATATTGGCACCTAGTTTAGACCAATTTGCATACTTGGTCAGATATAACCCTTAACAGTAGTTTTAACCTCTGGGAAGTAAATGCCAAAGAGTAGCATGGACTGAATCATGGGGTACACCATTACTGACAGAACTTTTAGAGGAAATAGAGCAGTGAACCCTAGTTTCCTGTGTTCTACTTGTGAACATATTTACTATTCAGTGAGCTACACAGGGATTAACATTTAGCTGGAGATAGTTTACGGGCGATACCAGAATCTGTAATTGTGTTGAATGC